>NW_026876720.1:0-20049 GCF_032173495.1 Musca vetustissima
ATTTTTTTTACAGATATTTCCGGACTTTATTTCGCAATCAGCAAAATAAAGTACATCCAGGAAAAATCTGGATGATTATAGCTAAGTCAAATCAAAGAAATCTAATTAATAAGAAAATATATATACTTTAAGTAATTTTATCAAATATTTTGCTGACAAGTTACTGGAACATAAAATATTGTAGGAAAACTCTCGGTCAGAAATTTTCCCGGACCACCGGAAAACTGAAAATCCTGAGAGTACCGACAAGTATTATGTTACCAATTTCTTGTACAACTAAATACTTGAAGCAAAAACTAATTAATGGAAGCTACTATAAAGGAGAAAGACAAATGTGTGGGGCACTCAATGTCTCGAAGTATTTACAAATACATAATGGTAAATCCCAAATGATTACAATTACCAGACAGCATTCCCAAAGAATTTACCATTATGTGCTGTAGTTATAAATAAAAAAAACTTTAAAATTTCACCAAATGAAGATTTAAGGATTTGAAAATCAACACATTATGTGAGAATTTTAATACACAGACACACAAAAATGTCATTTTCTCTAATGTTATAGACAATCAGAAGGAGTAAAAAATATTGATGGTTCACATCGGTCATATTCTCCGAATTAATCCAAAAAACTGAAATCTAGAGTGGCCGCTCAAGTATTTTATCCCCTTCTTCCTGATCCTAAACATAGTTCTTGCAAGGTTTATTTGGCGAACAAAAAATCTTTTTTTTTATTATTTCATATCTCGAAGGATATACCTTTGGATATGTGTTTACGCACGTTTATGATTTTACGCAGATATTAAGATATGAGTTTACGATTTCACGAAGATATTAAGATATGATTTCACGAGTTTACGATTTCACGCCCCACGTTGGGCGCCATTCCTATTTATGTAATGTACGAACACAAACGATTTTGATATTTTTGAGGATCTATGAAAATCCACCAAGCCTTTTGGGCTCCTGTATTATCGACATTGGAAAGAGACATGGATAGTAAAATTTTGATAGTTATTATTACACAAAACGGACTGTGGGAGCCATTGAATAGTGCTAGCTAAACAGTCGGGTGGGGGGTTCGAGTCCATCTTGAGTAAAATATGAGTCTTTCCAAACATAAATAAAAAATTATTATAGACTCCCGTATGAAAAGCAACGAAAAGAGAAACTAAATAGGGATAGTGGACTATGCTCTGACCAAACACTGTACCCCTGTTGGTTCAGAATGAGTAATAGAAAAAAAATAAAGTTCAATCCTAGAAATGCCTATGGAACTCCAGGTGGAAAATGGAGTCCTAGCTTCTCTACCCTGCCCTACCATGGTCTCTAGAGCTATGAATTTGTAGAGACCCCAAATATGATAACCCCTTTTTAATTTACCTCACCCCAGTAAGAAAATATTTAGGTTATTATTCCATATTGGTTATGCAATATATTCAAAAAAGGTAATTCAGCATGGTTTAATTAAAATTCGTATATGTACAGAAAAATCTAAATTAGGCATTAAGGACTCTAATCAATATCTTCTAATATAGATAATTAGAAATTAATTTGAACACTATGGTTGTAATACTTTTTTTCAGATTAAAACAGGTTGCATAAAAAGATTAAATGGATAATAATTTAATAATATTTACGAACAAAGCAAATTGTTACGGGAGGGTTAATTGGATCTGATCAGTTATCGGTATATATAATAGATAAATAGTTTTGTTCGTACATATTATTACTTTAAAAATACATAGATTTTATAATTTTTTAATTCATAAATAATTATGTTATGTTTTATCAATTTCAATTTCTAAATTTTGAGCATGAATTCAACTAGAATGGGTTGTATTATTGACGTTTTTCATCCGTCAAAGTCTATTTTTAGCATATAAAAAATTATATATTCAAATTAGGATATTTGGGAAAATAGGACTTTGAAGGAAACAGGTTCAAAAATTGATTTTTTTTCTAGTTCAAATTATCATACATTTTGTTCCTTTCTTTAAACAGGATTTACCTTATCCTTCCCTAACATACATATGCAAATATTTTAAATCAAGATTCTTCGTTCAACATGAGACTTACTCTGAGAATTTATTATCCTTTTTGCGCACATACATAGACGATGAACTCCGAGGCCTCGACGATCATTTAAAGCTGTGTGTGTGGTTTCAGGATCTTTGCATGATGTGATGGTGGTGGTTTGTATATTAAAGTGATATCATGATGTGTGTGTATGTGAAGTTCCTGAAATATGTTTTTTTTTTGAGAATTTTAGTTTTAAAATGTTTGTATATTTTCTACTGTTATTGATATTGTAATTTTACGATTTTCATTGATACTTAGGATTAATTCATAATTTTTGTAAATTTGATTCTGCCTCAACCGGGAGTCGAACCCAGGCTGCTAAGATCGATGATGGTTACAGCGACAGCTGCTTGTGCTCTAGGCTACGGTGGTACTTGTGGGGATGCGGTTAATTAGGTCATAGATTCCCTGTACCCAACGGATGCAATTCTTAATTTTGGTACATCAATTAAATGAACTTAGATGCTTTTGGTGGAGGTTCGATGTATGAGTTCGATGTTTGATGCTGAGGGGCTCGTCCGTTGGAGGCTCGTGCTGGCTTTTTTGTCTTTTTTGGGTACACGTGCTGCCTCGCACAGTCTCCGATTTTGGCAAAATTTAGATTTTTTTTTTAATTTGTAAATTTGTGATGTTTCGAATTTTCCTTAATATCGGTTGCAAATTTTCCACAAAATAAATTGATTTTGGCTCAAATTATGGCTCATGGCAAAAATGGCGGTCGCTCAAATATTATTTTTCACGGATTGATATCCTCTAACTAGCCAAATAAAATTCGTCCGTCTGGCAAATTCCACCAAGGGTTTTTGGCGGGAAACTTTTGCCAGAATTGGGACGAATAGTTGGGGTTTCTTTTTTTTGGCGTTTTATTCCTCGGTTACAAAGAACATCTAAACGTTAAAAAAATTGATTTGATACAATACACTTTTTTAGTAGTTTGTTAACACATTCTTACCTTATTATTGCCACAGACTTTATTTACTATTTTAAGTTGTTATTGGTTTCTTAATTTTTTTTATTTAATTTAAATAATTTTATTATAATTGGCAACCAAAGGAAATGGTTTCTTTTTTTCTTGTTGTCTGTTCACTTATAAAATGACTCTTGTTGGTATTAAAGTTTCGACTGTTAGGCGTGTGTTCTGTGGTAGGTCAAACAAGAAAAAGAATGATCACTTAGAACTTTGCTACTAGCTAAGTGGAGATCTAACATTTTTTTTTTATATATTCACCACGGTATGGAACCTAAGTTGGAGAGAGCTTGACGAAAAAATAACTGTAGGGTGTGTTTAACACCAATACAATTGCAGTAAATTCCTGTATGTATGGAAAAAAATTTATCTTTTGTTTCCAGCCGAATTACGCAATTTATTACAATACCACAGACACTTTGAGGTTAATATTTAAAAAGAAAAAAAATTATTTAAAAAAAAATGTAAGAATAAACCAAGTGGATTTTGTAAATTTAAATAACAAATAATGATAAAAAAGAGAAAAAAACAACAAAAAATAAATAAATAAATAAAAACTTTGATCTGGGTGGGAGTTGAACTTTGGGCCTCGGACCTGAGAAGCAAACGTTCTACTTCCGTGCCGCCTCAATTTTACAAGATAACATTGGTTGCTCTGCGTGGGATTTGAACTTCGGTCCTCGATCATGCGAACCAAATGTTCTACGTCTGTGACGCCACAATGCTACTAATTAACATTTTGCATAATGTTATTAACATAATGTAATAACATTACAGAATCAATAATCCTAGGAATAACATAAGTAGGCAGCATTTGCAAACTTTTAAAAATAGAAAGGTATCCCAGCAAACATTTTATGCCAAATTTAGATACTGAAGTTGCGTGACATAATTTACTACAATAAATGACTCTCCAATCTCCTAATGTTTGTCCGATTAACACGAGATTTTGAAAAATGTATCAAATTGAGACTTGAATGGCGTTATTGCGTTTTGATGAAATTGGTGCAGATGCAGCAATAGCTTCCATATAAAATTAAATGAAAAACAGTGCGGCGTACCGAATAGCGTGTATCAATTTTGTTATAAAACGTTTTCCATAAATTTGTCCCATGGTATGCAGACGACTCTAAATCTGCCCGAATAAAATGAAAGGTTTCATAGTTTGCAGAAAGACATGCGTATGTTCCTTTGAGGGAACATTGACTTGCAAATGTAAGGATACATATGCGCAATATACCCAAAGTGGTGAAGGGTAATATATAGTCGCCCCAGTCCGACATTACTACTTTCCTTACTGGTTTTATTGTCATTTGCTGTCATTCTCACAATATTGATGTCAGTTATTTTCAAGCTTCGTTTGTAGACGAAAATAGGGATTTTTCCAAAATTGTTCATTCTCAAAATGGCATGTTCGCAAAATTGTTCATTTGTTGTTCCTATTAGAGACTTACTCAGATATGTAATTTTGAGATTCAGATGTTCCATTGCTTGGCAATCATGCCCGAAGATAGGGGGTTTATTTAATTACAAAAAGTGTGGGGAGGTCCTTCCTTTATTGCTTGATCATTGTAGTGAGCGAATTTTAATGAATAATTCATAGACATTCGCAATATTAATATTGAATATAATACACTAAAATGGGAAGTTATGTGTATCAGTGTGTTATAGTTCGCGTGTTTACTATCAATTCATTAGTTAGAATGTTGCCAATTTAATATCACTTTACATGAGTAATTAAATAGTCACATGGCCAATGCTTGAATAAACAGGTGAAAATGGCCATACGTATACTGACATTTACTTGTAATGAAAATTCCACCCCACGTGGAACTATACTACAGCGTATGTGTTTGGGAAGTGTGGCATAAGCCTCCAATGTAATTACAAATGGGGGTATTAAACAAAAGTGAACATACAACAAGAAAATGGCAACTACTTTTGATGGCAAATATTCAAAAATTTATTTGTAATGAAGTTTACCACCCAACGAGGAACTACAACGTGATCAAAATCCTCAGCAAATATCGTGGTATAATTTGATTACTTCAAGTCGCCCGAAAATTAGGTGTACATATCCTAGCCAAGGCCTTTACCCATATTTAATTTTTCACCCACAAGACCATGAGCGTGATTTTAGGCACAGTGAAAACACATTTAAATCTACCCAACAATACTGTATGGTCAATAAATGAATACAGCAATTAATCTCGCCACTGTGCACTCTATGCATGTGGCACTTTATGTCATTGCAGTTAAACTTAATTAAATGTAATTAAGTGATTTGTCGTAAATTGACTGTTAATAACAATGTCAGAGTATGTTTGCAGCTCTCGTGACACTTTATTTGCACTTTGAGTGTGGACACGAGTGTTCATTTCCATTATTTATGCTCAAATGTTGGTTCAATCATATATTAAATATAAATATGGACATTTCCGCAAAAAGGTAAACCAAAGTCGAAGAATTTGTTTCTTTAATTGTGCTTTAATACGTAAAGTAAAGTAAAAAATACAAAGAAAGACCACATTTTAATGACTAAAAATGCTGACACTGCAGAAATAAAAACTGCAAAGTCAACAATGTCGCGTGAGTGAACGAGAGAAATCCTTCGCAAATAAAGGATATGCCATATTTTGATTTTTTTAAAGTGCAATAATAATGCTTGGTATTTCTTATAGCCTAATTCAAATTAACTTGAACATTATCCTCATTTTTATGTGTTGTTAATGCACAAAATCAAACTGAATTTATAGCCTAGACAGACGACTGCCTTAATTTGAATTAACAGCCTTAATTCAAATTAACTTGTACATTATCCTCATTTTTAATGCACAAAATCAAACTGAATTTATACTGAATTAACCAATTTCAATATGGCAATGCTGTCGAAAATCAATTAATTGTTGTCAAATTTGTTTACGTTTACAAATATAAAAATTATAAATAAAGGCAAATTTCAACATTCTTTCAAATAAGGAGCTGTTTTGCAACATCGTAGCTGCTATTCTTCCTTTATGCCATGTATGTATTCCTAAAGATCCAATCCCGAAAAATATTGGAAACGAATGCCAACATCTTCAACATCTACATACAGACAAACAATTGCTTTGAATCAAAAAAATTGTTTTGTAAATGCAGAAACTCTCGTCTGTCAGGGGTAAATATTAATTCAAATTAAGAATTTTTTAATGCAAATTAAGGCTGTCGTCTGTCTATGGTATTATACTGAATTAGCAATTTCAATATGGCAATGCTGTCGAAAATTTATTGGTTTTTGTCAAATTTATTTATGAAAATAAAAATAAAAAATGAAGGCAAATTTCAACCATTTTTTTAAATTGGGAGATTTTTGATAAGATCGTAGTTGCTATTCCTCCTTTATGTCATGTATCTATTTCCAAACGATGTAATCCCGAAAAATATTGAAACAAATGTAAAAAATGTTCATCCTACACACAGACAAACAATTGTTTTGAACCAAAAAACTGTTTTGTAAATGCAGAAACTCTCGTCTGTCAGGAGTAAATATTAATTCAAATTAGGAAATTTTTAATGCAAATTAAGGCTGTCGTCTGTTTAGGCTGATACCACTGATAGTACTCCTAAAGTTCTACAAAAAAGTATTAAGGAAGAATTGTAAAAACTTTAATTGTTTTCGATTTATTTAAGATTTAAAATTTGATTTAGCCTCTGAAAGTCGTGTAAGTGACTGCGGAAGTGCCCATATATCATCTATTAATAATTGACGGCGCTACAATGTATGCCCACACTCTCACGCTCATACACAATGACTGCTTAATCCATTTCAGACCATTAAACTTATCTGAGCAATTTAACTTTGTAACGTTCATTAAAGCGTTCTTCTCTCCGTAATAATATTATTTCCTTGGATACAGCGTATCCATAAATCAGTAATTAAAATTATCATTTGTTGTCTAGCAACATGTTAATGGTTATAGACGATTAGTATGACAGGAAATCAAAAATTAATTAATTAATTAATCAGAAATTGTGTCCTGTAAAGGCGTATGATAATAAAAAACAATAAAAAATTAATTTTATTCATGGAATTATAATTACCTTGTCATTAGATGGACATCAGTGGATGAGACGTCTAAAAGTCAATCATTTAAATTTACTAAAAAAAAGTTGAAATATATAATTGTTAAGGGAGAAACACATAAGAGGCTTTTAAGTTATAGTATCTCTACTACAGTTATATAATGTTTTGGGTAGTAATATATGTCGTTAAGACAATCTTTGCCTAAATCATTAGTTCATTTTCCCAATTTTCAAAAATCTCTACTTGAACTTCATTAAATAGACGTAAGTTTAGTTATCATTAATCTTTAGTTAAATGTTACCGGCAGAATAAAATTAAATGCTCACTCAGAAAAAATGTAAACACTGAATTGAATTAAAGTTCTAGTAAGAATAACAGAATATATTTATAGAGCAAAGATGATCCGTTTACAAGGAAATGGACAATGTGTGTAGGTGTTGTCTTTTTTTTCATAACTATCCAAGAATTCTTATATTTTTTTGTGTTTTTCTGTGTAGGAATGTATTATAACTATAGTTACAATACAAATAAATACAAATATATCAACATACACATTTAAAATGAATATTTTCTATAAACATTAGATGACCGACAGTAGCACACATTCCCTGAAGCAACGTGTGTATTTTCTTTCACCACATACATTTATGATTTTACTGGTTTTGTACATGTCGTTTCCTGGCTACAATCTAAAAAGATACTAAAAGCCCAATTTGGATTTGCTTGGAAGAAGATATTCAAACTAAAGAATACCTTTTTCCAATTTCTAAATAATTGTACTCGGTGATATTATTTATATAATTGAAACCGGATATTTTATTTCTCATAATGGTGTAGAGTTCTAATTTCTATCATCAAACTACTATACTCTAAAATTTTTAAAATACATGTATACTTATAAAATGTTCCCTACACGGTTCGAATTGAATTTTCCAAAGAAGAATTCCCAACCACTTAGATATATAAGTGAAAATTTTCTTTGAAAATGTGACTTCTTCTAAATGCGGAATCAGAAGGAGCTGCTTCTAAAACGTGTAATACTGCAATTGCTAATATGGATGAATAATGTATTGTATCACTTTCTTGATTTAGAAACCACATCGAGTGAATTTTCTTCGAGAATCAATTTCGATACTACATATATAGGCATGATGGCACACGATATGAATTGTTCATGATGTTATTGGGAGTAACCTCTGGGAGTAACCTCTGTTATAGGTAGACCTCGGATTTTGCATATTTGCATATTTTTTAATAATGAAGATATCGAAATTCTGATTGGACACAAATTCGTTTCAAAGGATTTAGAATTATTTGAAGGGTTCATATTTTTTAATTTTTTGCATATTTGCATATATTGCATATGCACGAGATATGCAAAAAATATGCAAAATATGCAAAAAATATGCACGGTATGCTAGGTCGATATGCATTAAATATGCAAAATATTTGCATAAAATATGCAAATTTTATAGGCAAAATATGCAAAAATATTCGAAATATGCAAAACTATGCAAAATATACAAATATATGCAAAATATGCAAAAATATGCAAAATATGCAAAAATATGCAAAATATGCTGAAATATGCAAATTATGCAAAATATAGGCAAAAATATGCAAAAATATGCAAAATATGCAAAAATATGCCAAAATATGCAAATTATACAAAATATAGGCAAAAATATGCAAAAATATGCACGGTATGCTAGGTCCATATGCTATAAAAATGCAAAATATGCAAAATATATGCACGGTACGCTAGGTCGCAATATTAAAGATAGAAATTTTGCACATATATTATTATTACTCCTAGGATGTTTGGTATTGGAAATGGGATATATCGGTCCACGTTTTAGTATATCCCCATATATTTAGCACATTTATATTTATATTTAGCAACTTTTTCATAATGCCCCAAATATCTAACAGTTGAACCATGAAACGCATACATACAAAATTTGATATAAAAGTTCCACTCTTTTTTCGGCATTCGGTACTACCACACAACGCAATAAAGTAGTCCCCATATAAATGTCCTCATCGGCTTAAGGAATTTTGGCGGAGGGTATAGCCCTAGTGATGGGTCATCTAGAGAAGATTTCGATATGAAGACCATGGAGTTGAAAAAAAGACCGATAGTAACTTTTGACCACTATAACATGATATGCCTATTTGGAAAAATAGATAAAATCTTGGGGTCGACAAAAAGGTATTTTGATCATACATAAGAAGTGTTGAATTTCTGTAAGATGTCCATTGATCACCTACGTGAAAACTTTTTATGAGGCCTATTCCAAAACATTGACCAATATATTTCTTTGTACCCTTCAACACACGTTGTTACAGGGTATTATGTCTTTGTGCAATGTTTGTAACAAGCAAAATGAAACGAGATAGACACATGTTTCCTTTTGAGAATATGCAGAGAATCACTTTCTTAGACTATTTTTGCATGTCCGTCCGTCTGTCCGTGTTATATTGTAAACAAAGTACAGGTCGCATTTATGATCTGAATTGGATGAAATTTAGCCCAAGGACGAACCCTATTGAAATTGGGAAAATCGGTTCAAATTTAGATATATCTTTTACCCATATATATTTTCGTCCGATTTAATGTAAATGGTGTACCAAAGTCTCTGTATACACTGCGTAGAATAACTATAGACGGACCTTTTATTCAATTGGTATGTTAGTTGGCAAATAAAATGGACCCATTAAGTTATTGTTCACAATAAAATTATCAGAAACACACAACAAGAAATTCACAAACAAGAAATTCGGAGTTTTAGTTCTAAAATTAGATTATCTTTATACCCTTCACCACACTGTGGTACAGGGTATTATGTCTTTGTGCATATGTTTGTAACATGCAAAAATAATCGAGATAGACCCATGGTTCCTTTTGAGAATATGCATAGAATCACTTTCTGAGTCGATTTATACATGTCCGACCGTCTGTAGATGTTAAATTGTAAACAAAGTACAGGTCGCATTTATAATCCGATTTGGATGAAATTTGGCACAAGTCACTCATTTGGCCCAAGGACGAACCCTATTGAAATTGGGAAAAATCGGTTCAGATTTAGATATAGCTCCCATATATATTTTCGTCCGATTTAAGGTAAATGGGGCACGAAAGTCCCTCTATATCTTTCGATTTGCATGAAATTTGGCACAGAGTACTGAATTAGGTCCAGAATGATGTGTGCCAAGTTTCAAGAAAATCGGTTCAGATTTAGATATAGCTCCCATATATAGTTTCTTCCGATTTAACGTAAATAGTGCACCAAAGTCCCTATATAGCATTCGATTTGCATGAAGTTTGGGACAGAGTACTGAATTAGGTCCAGAATGATGTGTGCCAAGTTTCGAGGAAATCGGTTCAGATTTATATATTGCTCCCATATATATGTTCGTCCGATTTAATGTTAATTGTGTATCAAAGTCCCCATATACCTTTCTATTTGCACGAAATTTGGCACAGCATATTAAATTAAGTATAGAATAATGTGTGCAAAGTTTCGTGAAAATCGGTTCGCCCGATTTTAGGTAAATAGTCCACTAAAGTCCCTGGAAATATTTTGATGTGCCCGAAATTTGGCACAGAGTTATGAATAAGATCGAGAATGATGTCTGCCAAGTTTCGTGATTTAGATATAGCTCCCATATGTATTTTCATCCGATTTAAGGTAATTGGTGCACCAAAGACCCTATATATCTTTCGATTTGCACGAATTTTGGTATTGGATACTGAATTAAGTCTAGAATGATGTTGCTAAGCTTCGTGAAAAGATCCATAGCAAGGTCGATTGACACATCGTACTGATGTTATATAAATTAGTCTCTGGCAAGCTTCCCTGAAATCGGTTCAGATATAGATTTATAACAAAACGTGTCGTCTGTTAGGATACATATGTAAAATATACCCAAAGTGGTGAAGGGTATCATATAGTCGGCCCAGTCCGACTTTCCTTACTGGTTTTATATTATTTCTTGACAGAGCACATACAGTGAGTCAAATAAATATTTTGCCTTTATAATAATTTAACAAAATTCCAATGTGTGCGCTAAATCCAGCATATCAAAGAAGTCAGGATCTATTTCTGCAAGAACCATTGCGAACGACCGTTTGGTCTTTAAGATATCGGCTGTTTATTATTAAAAATATATACATAATGCTACCAGATTTTGAATAATAACATAGATGACATCATGAAAATCTATACAATTGATTTGAAAAAAGATAACGTCAGGAAAACATTAAACAATCTATTTGTATTTAACTGTTGCTACATATTTTACAAAAAATTTATGAAATATGCTTGCGTGCTTGTTGAGTACGGGAACAGATCATATTTACATAAAAACATACATATAGATATTCTTTAAAATATATAAAATTAAAACTATTGTAATATTTCTATATTTATTATTGTTGATTATACTTTTCAGAGTCGTGAAAGTTCTTTAATACAGCTCTTTCTACACTTTTTTAAAATTTAAACCAATTTCGACTAATATAAGATTTAATAGGTTCTGAAACCGAGCAGTAGTGTCACGAAACTCAAACGTTTTCAATGTAACAACCATATAGTCAACAAATGTTTTAATATGAAAAATAAAAATTTTTGGATTTAAGTAAGAATCTGAACAGTTTAACACTCCAAGACAGTCTTTATACGACTTGACAGAGGAAATATATGTTTGTGAATTTTTCTCTCACATACCAACAATACATCTTCAATTATATTTCATGTAATAATTGCTAATTTCTGGTCCTAATCAAAATCAAAATGTTTAACTTTGAATACAATCCACCATAGAGAACATACCAAAAATTATACATATACCAACAATTGTAAAAAGCGATTGTTGTAAATCATTATGTACAGCAAATACACATTTCAGCAGTTTTTAATGGGAATTTTTTCCCAAAATCGCAAAACCCCAAAACGTGAACCGATGTATGGTAGGGTGGAACATGTATATAAAATCTCCAAAATGCTGCAATTTAGAGGGCTATGTTATGTGAGGCCATCACCAAGCTGTTGGTTCAATAAGAAAATTGGCATTGCTGAAAAAATTGTATGCTGAAAAAATTTGTACTCAACAAAAAAACAAAAACCCAATGTACCAAATTTCAACGAATTTGGTTGAAAACACGCTCAAAGTTTGGCGATTTATCTCAATTCGTTTAGACGCTAGAGTGATTATCGACAGACGCATATGAGTAAATCGCCATAAAGATTTACGCTGATCAAGTATATATGAACTTTATATGGTCGGAAATGATTATTTCTATGAGATACATAAAATTTCAAATTCGATATTAACTCTCAAATTACCAGTCCAATGTTGTAAATTTTATCCGAAATTATTCGAATTACATATAAGAATATTTGTAGTTTACTATAAAAAAAAAATCCGTATATCTGTCTGAAACGCCTATGATTTATGATTATTTAATGTTTTCATACTGGACAATTGGGGTGGGTTGCGGCCAAAGAAAAGATGGAATGGTTTGTTCAGCCCTTTTTAAATTAAAATATGCAACAAACCATAAAAATCCTTTTTATTATTAATATCAGTACGTAAAGGGTAGCTAAACCCAATACTTTGGAAATATTTTTAATAATATAAATTCAATACCCATGACGTTATAATTGTACCACATTCAATTTAGATGTGCAATATATGTATGCACGGGAAATTGTTAAGTGAACGAATAATAATAAACGAAGGAAAATATCTACACACAATTAGTTATTTGCAGGTCACCAATATATTTAATATAATAACATTTTCATACTGCTATCTTCTTTAGCTGTATTTCTTTTTGTAATTACAATCACTTTTGGATTAAAATGATTTTAAATAATCGTTTCTTTGTTGAAAACGTTAACTTATTACGATAAACTAAACTTATTGTGATGCATTTGTTCACAAATTGAAATAATTTCCACAAAGCACCTACGTATGTAATTCGATTTTGGTAAACATCCGAATAAATATATTTTATCGTTGTCTACTTTGTACGAAATTCGGCACACTTTCTTTCTTCTAAACTAACATTTCCGAATCATTCGTCACAAGGAAATTTATTAGTCAAGGTGTATGGCCAAATGGAAATGACAAATTTTTTGGTTGTGGACAATAAAAACGTCGCCTTAATTAATATAAAATATTATTAAGATTCAGTAAAACTGTTGCGCTTGGGCTAGCTGTAGCTGGTCACCGCCATAAATCACAGACCACAATTCATATTATAGCAAGAATTTGGACAAAACGTGCATTGTTAGGATTTCCATAAATTTTTAGTTTTAACCTGCGTCCGTAACAATTAATTACTGCAAATGAAAGTTAAAGCAGAAAAGTGAAACAAAATAATTCAACAGAGTGGAAGTATTTCAAAGGAAAACTAATTAATTTTCAAATTAAAATTTTTATGACATTATTTTTATTAATTGTGGTTAAAACTCCTGATTATTTGGTGGAAAATTTTATGTGGTGGTCAACATTTTATGTAAATCCGACAAACATGAGAAGTTTGGTGCACTATTTACTTATAATCTATGAAAATATATATGGGAGCTATATCTAAATCTGAACCGATTTCTACAAAACCTGACACACATTAGCTTATACTAACTACAGTACGTTGTGTAAAATTTTGTGCCTATTGGCTTAACGTTTTACAAGTTTTAGTGCCAATCGGCCATATTTTGGGTCTTTGTACACCAAAGGCGAAAATGTACATGGAAGCTATATCTAAATCTTAACCGATTTCAACAAATTTCAATTAAATACGCTATGCAATTGTTCATGCAAATCGAATTATAATTTGGGGCATAAATTACATACATTCAGAAAGTAGTAAAGTAACAGATACCCTTCACCACTTTGGGTATATTTAACAGATGAATCCTAACAGACGTCGCATTTTTATAGGACCAGTAAAATGAAATTGGATCAATTAACATACTCAATTTTTCATTTGGGCAGATATAGAAGCTATATCTAACATAACACACATCAGTCTAGACCTATGTCATTACGCTGTGCCAAATTTCGTGCAAATCGAGAGATTTGTAGGGACTTTGGTGCACCATGTACATTAAATAGGACGAAAAAATATATGGGAGCTATATCTAAATCTGAACTTAACACACACCATTCTAGACCTTATTCATTACGCTGTGCCAAATTTCGTACAAATCGAAAGATTTATAGGGACTTTGGTGCACCATTTACATTTAATAGGAGCTATATCAAATCTGAACCGATTTTCAGGAAACTTAACACACATCATACTCGATCTAATTCATTACGCTTTGCCAAATTTCATGCAAATCGAGAGATATATAGGGACTTTGGTGCACCATTTACATTAAATCGGACGAAAATATATATGGGAGCTATATATATATCAGGAAACTTAACACACACCATTCTCGATCTAATTCATTACGCTTTGCAAAATTTCATGCAAATCGAGAGATATATAGGGACTTTGGTACACCATTTACATTAAATCGGACGGAAATTTCAAAGGGGTTCGTCCTTGGGCCAAATAAGTGACCTTTGCAAAATTTCATCCAAATCGGATCATAAATACGACCTGTAGTTTGTTCACAAAAATACATGGACGGACGGACAAACGGACATGCGTAAATCGACTTAGAAAGTGATTCTATGCACATACTCAAAAGGAACCATGTGTCTATATTGTTTCCTTTTACCTGTTATAAGAATATGCACAAAGACATAATACAGTGTGGTGAAGGGTATAAATATATCGCCATCAAAGATGCAAATGGACGTAAATACAGTTTTATTTATTCTGTAGGAGATGCAAAAAAATCGCTTAAATCGACGTCCAAGGCAATGGCGAAATTGGTTGCTATCAAATCGTTAAAACCAATATGTCGTTATAAATGGGGTCGTTATAAACGTTTTTGACTGTTTCTCATATATTTTCTGTAATTCTTGCAAAGGTGCACAAAATACCCATCAACGTATCACATATGTTCAATTGAGATGCATTTTTAACAACGCGATACCGGAACGCATGTGTCAAGTTTTCTTCAAATCGGTCCAGTTGAATGCGTATAACCATCATACGTACTACTGCTCGATTTCATACAAATAGTGCCCCAAAAATCCTAAATGCGGATTTACATATAATATTTGATCATGATTAAAGGACGAATCAGGGTTTATTTTCTTAATCAGGCAAATTTATCATGATTTACGATACAAAATTAAATCATCGTGTGGCAGGGTTTATTTTAAATTTTGATCGAAATCATGATACTACTGAGATACAACGCGGTTTTTGTACCAAAAAACACAACTCTCTTACAATGTACCAAAATTTGCAAATGTTTTCTTATGTTGTTTGTTTTTAAATTTATCGGTTGCCAAATACAAAAATGACAGATCAAAAGAAAAATAAAAATTATTTATAGAATCACAGCATTCCAAAAATATTTCCATTGTTGTAATTATTCGTTTCATGTTCAAATTGCAAGCAAATATTTTTGCAGCAAATTTATAATTTTGTATGTATACTAACAAACATCAGGTGATCGATATTTAGATCTTGATTAAAGGTATGTGTAAACAATTAGGGTGTATTTCTGGATTTCGTTAGTCAAGTCGATTTAAAATCGTATATGTAAATGTACTTTAAGTCTGCCTGAATGACATAAAATTTTATATAGGTTTCAGAATGGCATGTGTATGGATCGTATGATATCACATATATCTATATTGATCAAATATTAAATTACAAGCTTTCTTTAATAATTCTATGTCTGTTCCATCGACAGGGTATTTAAATTCCAATTGTTATGCTTGGTTTGAATCGGTACACATAAAGATCTTAAGAGTGTTTATTGTATGTACCCAAAGCGGTAAGGGGTATCATATAGTCGGTCCCCTCTGACTCCTTCAACATGGAGTTAATTATAATTGTTTGTATTTTCTACTCAATGATAATCCAAGGTGTTGTAGTTAAGTCCGTTTAAATTTCTTTAATTCATCTATATATATATATAACCAGTGAGCGGAGCAGTATAGTCGGACGGGGCCGACCATACGATACCCTACACAATTACCACGGAACTCAAATTTTCTGCGGATATTTATTCCGAGCCTGGGCAATATTTCGTGATATTTGCACCCTCTTGCCCGATAGAGGTAAACAGCACCTCTTCCTCACACTGACATATTTCGAGTATTCAGTACAGCTATTGTCAAGATTTCCTTCACCGTGGGTTGTGTTTTGATGTTCGGCTTTCATTTGTGGTCTATAGATCGACTCGAAAATAAAACAAAAAATTAAGTTTTCGGTGCACTTCATTCCAAAATTATTATCTGATCATCACCGAAATTTAGAGGCGTTGTCCTTGACCATACCCGGAACCTCATGGAACATTTCAAAGCGATCAGCGATATAGTTCCGCTCTCTAGAGTGATAATGGGTTACTAAATAATATACGAATACGGAGATACTTGTAAATATTTAGGTGTAACTCTCACATCCGAGCACATACAATAATATAATTGGTCTTAATTTAAAGGTCAACCACTCCTCTTGGATATAATATCAACCTCCCGGGTCTATGTCCTTCAGTGGTAAATATATATGCTATAGAATAAAAATTTTGTCATTTTTCACACAAAAGTCAGGGTCCATTTGACCCGCTAAATATTGACCGATCTTTATCAAAACAGGCATGCTTATTCTTTGGCCCGACCCCCTTCTCCATGCACAATTTCACGATGTTCGGGCCATTATTGCGGCCTGTGGAGCGACCAGAAAAACCGACAAAAATTTAGTATTTGGTCCATTTCATCCCCTAAATATTAACCGATCTTTCCCAAAAACAATAGGGGTCTTCATTGGCCAGAACCCATCCTACATGCAAAATTTCATGAAGATTGGTCCATAACTATGGCCTGTATCGTGTTTACAAAATATAATGGACAGACGGACTGACACACATGCCTAGATCGACTCAGCTAGTCGAGATATGACGATCGGTATACTTAAAGGTGGGTCTAGGACCAATATTTCGCGGCGTTACAAACTTTTGGGGCTGCACAAAGCTATAATACCCAGACAACATAGTTGTGTAGGGTATAAAAATGGAACCAAAAAAATGTATACTAACGCATCAATTGAGAACGGCGGGACCGATTTGACTCAAAATTGTTTTCAGTTGTCGGTAATTGCGGTGGGAAGGTTTTTATGAAAGAAAATTTTGAGAAAAATCCGCGAAAATCTTGCAAAAATTATTTTAAAGAAACGGCTGGACCGATTTGACTTAAAGTTTCTGTTAGTAGTCCGTAATTGAAGTGGAAAGGTTTTAATGAAAGAACATTTTGATAAAAATCCGCGAAAATGTTGCAAAATTTATTTTGAAAGATATTAGCATTTCGACACATTTCATATCATTACGGTTTCAAATCTTCGTAGTTCTGTTCGGACATATTTTTTGGTCGAAAATGGGCAGCGTATATCTTTAATAATTGTCAATTATGGAAAATTCTCAAAATATGTTAATTTTCTACAATTAATTGGATTGTCATTGCCTTGAAAAAACTATTGTATATGGAAATTAATTTAAATTGTCATTATAGTTAAATTTAATAATAAGAAATCGAAAAGAGAGAGTAAGATTAATCGCTATCATTATTTGCTCACGTTTACCATAAAATCAAGATTTATTTAGTTTGAAAATATAAGAGTTATGTCATGTGAAGCAATTTGTATTGTATGTATAGGTTGTAAGACATTAAGATTAAGCGGTACCATTGTGTGGAGCATATACCAAAAACTATACCGGGAATTATGAGGGAAGTTTCTAACCCTATGGGGAATGCCGAATTAAAGGCAATTAAATGAATATTTTGTTACTACTTTCCAATTACTTTAGGATAAGGATGCTTAAAAGCGCACAATAATGGAACACATTTTTTTAACATATAAATACAACACATATCCCATGTGATATCTGGGCCACTGAACGAAACTTGATAGTGTCCTTAAGGAATATTTTTGAGAAAATGTTCAAAATTTTTCAAGTTTTGTCTTATTTTTTTAGAGCCCAAGCTGTTTGATATGAAATACCATTTTCATATTTGTCAAAAAAGACGTCAAAGAAAAAAAGGTATACGGCGTCAACATTGGCCAAACTTTTTCCCCTTAACTGTCAAAAACTATATATAGAATATATGGCAAACATATACAAATCTATAACGTAAATCTGAAAACTAATTAACAATTTGGTTAAAAATTAAATATACCTATAACGAGCGGAAGCCACTAAATTTATATGCCAAATATAAAATTCGATCGATTTTAATATAAAAATCAAAATGACAGTTGGACATGGACAAAATGATATTGTAATTAAAAATCCTTCAAGAAGGGATAAATAAGATAATGTAAAAACGTTGGAGCAATAAAAAAACAAGATCTTCTATTTAAAAAAAAACATTTGGTGAAATAAGTTCTACCAAATTATAAACTGTTATGTGCTTGGGCCTGCATTGGGGTACCAGTTAATACTTTTTATTGTCATAAACTTAGTGGCAAATGTTTTTTACCAACCTTATATTGATGCATTGATATTGATAAGGCAAGACAACGTTTGCCGGGTCAATTAATTTAAAATCGAACAATTATAAAAAAGGAAATGTTGAGAATATAAAGATTATTTCTCTAGACGCGGTCTTTTGGGAGAAAACGTGTTTATACTTTGTGATTTTTTACACAAAATTCTAGGTTAATTCGATTTGAATTAAATTTGGCGTACGTTTCGAACTAGATTTCGGCGTTCCACACAACATTTTATCTTTTAATCTGGATATTAATCGATAACATTATTCAAATTCTTAGATAAGATACGAATTAAATCCACGCAGATTTGCAACATTGCATATTTTGCAAAAACATAACTTCTAAATTTAAAAAATATATATAATTTTCAATGTCTACTTAAAAAGTTGTTTACGTTTTAGTTTTCGATAAAATGCAAATATATATTTTTTAATTTGCATAATAATAAAATGTAAATTCCATTTCTAATTTTGTTACTATTCGGTTCAATATGTGTGTGAAATTGGTATTGGCATTAAGCTAAGCAGACTCAATTATGTGTTTTTTTTTTCTGAGCGGAATAAACAAACGTCACATTATTAACTCAGTTTTGGAAAAAGAAAACACAAAATATTTCATTTTGGAAAATGTTCTAATGTAAATCTTAATTGGAATTACGAATACTGTGTAGAAATGAGAGATTTCATATTCCTGTTTAAAATTGTAATATTTCAAAAAATATTCGTAAGTATTTAAAATGGTCGAAAATACTTTAAATAATTATAATAAAAACCAGTAAAGAAAGTTTTTATTCAGTATGCTATGCCAAATTTCGTGGAAATCGAAAGATATATAGGGACTTTGGTGCACCATTTACATTAAATCGGACGAATCTATATATGGGAACTATATCTAAATCTGAACCGATTTTTCCCAATTTCAATAGGGTTTCTGGGCCAAATAAATAAGCTCTGCTAAATTGCATCCAATTCGGATTATAAATGCGACCTGTACTTTGTTTACAATTTAACATCAACAGATGGATGGACGGAATCGACTCAAGAAGTGATTCTATGCATATTCTCAAAAGGAACCACGTTTTTATTTCGTTTCCTTTTGCCTGTTACAAACATATGGACAAAGATATAATACCCTGTACCACAGAGTGGTGAAGGGTATAAACACATAAAAGTTAAAAGTTTAAATTTGTCTATTGACGAAGGTACATTCATACTCAACGCTTGTTTTATTGTTCTTGTTTCTTCCCTTTTTCAAATTTTAGAAATAGTCATATCCTACATTGTAAGTGAGGGTATGTGTGTC
>NW_026876721.1:0-20076 GCF_032173495.1 Musca vetustissima
TTAATTATTTTAAATAATATTGTTAAGGACCCTCACTAAGGCGTAGAGTTATAAATACTTTTTTTAAGAAACCTGACCAAGGTACAAGGTATTATGTCTTTGTGCATATGTTTGTAACAGGCAAAACGAAACAAGATAGACATATGATTCCTTTTGAGAATATGCATAGAATCGCTTTTTAAGTCGATGTATGCATGTCCGTCAGTCCATGTTAAATTGTAAACAAAGTACAGGTCGCATTTGTGATTCGAATTGGATGAAATTTAGCACAGCTTACTTATTTGGCCCAAGGGCGAACCCTGTTGAAATTGGAAAAAATTGGTTCAGATTTAGATATAGCTTCCATATATATTTTTGTCCGATTTAAGGTAAATGGTGCACCAAAGTCCCTATATATCTTTCGATTTGTACAAAATTTAGCACATCGTACTGAATTAGGTAAAGAATGATACGTGTTAAGTTTCCTGAAAATCGGTTCAGATTTCGATATAGCTCCCATATGTAGTTTCGTTCGATTTGTGGTAAATAGTGCACAAAGGTCCCTATATATCCTTCGATTTGCACGAAATTTGGCATAGCATACTGACTTAAGTCTAAAACGATGTGTGTTAAATTTCGTGAAAATTGGTTCAGATTTAGACATAGCTCCCATAAATATTTTCGTCCGAGTTTATGTAAATGGTGCACCAAAGTCCCTATATATCCTTGGATTTGCACACAATTTTGCCCACCGTACTGAATAAAGTTTAGAGTGATGAGTATTAATTTTCATGAAGATTGGTTCAGATTTAGATATAGCTCCCATACATGTTTTCGTCCGACTTAATGTAAATGGTGCACCAAAGTCCCTATAGATCTTTCGGTTTCCACGGAACTTGGCACAGCCTATTGAACTGAGTCTGGAACGATGTGTGTTAAGTTTCGTGAAAATTGGTTCAGATTTAGATATAGCTCCCATATATAGTTTCATCCGATTTTATGTAAATGGTGCACCAATGTCCATATATATCTTTCGATTGGCACGAAATTTGGCGCAGCGTACTGAATTGAGTCCAGAATGATGTGTGCAAAGTTTCGTGAAAATCGGTTCGGATTTAGATATTGCTCCCACATATATTTTCGTCCGATTTTGTGTAAATGGTGCACCAAAGTCCCTATATATCTATCGAAATTTGGCACGGCGTAATGAAATCGGTTCGGTTGCAGAATGGCATGTTTATGGATCCAATTTCATTTTACTGGTCCTTTAAAAATGCGACGTCTGTTAGGATTCGTCTGTTGAATATAACCAAAGAGGTGAAGGGTATCACATAGTCGGCCCGGTCCGACTTTACTACTTTCCTTACTGGTTAACAGTGCGGCGTACCGAATAGCGTGTATCAAGTTTTCTACAAATCGTTTTCCCTAAAATTGTCCCATGACACACAGAAGACTTTAAATCTACCCGAATGAAATTCGAGGGAACATTGACATGCAATTGTAAGGATACATATGTGCATTATACCCAAAGTGGTGAAGGGTATCATATAGTTGGCCCAGTCCGACTTTACTACTGTCCTTACTGGGTTTTAAATTATATTTTAAGGACCCTCACTGTAGTTTTTTTAAATAATTTTTACAGGATATTTTTTTAAGAATATTTTTCAAAGACCCCAATATGGAGTGGCGTGGATTTTTCAAAGAATATTTTATTAAGGACCCAATAAGGTGTCGATTTGGTAAAGAATATTTTTTCAAGGACCCAATAAGGCGTGGATTTTTTAAAGAATATTTTTTCAAGGACCCAATAAGGCGTGGATTTTTTAAAGAATATTTTTTCAAGGACCCAATAAGGCGTGGATTTTTTAAAGAATATTTTTTCAAGGACCCAATAAGGCGTGGATTTCATGGATTTGGCTCATCAAGGACTCATTAATTCGTGGATCATGGACATAAATTTCCTTTCCCATTAAAATGACCATCATTCCTTTGACCCCCACCCCTTTCACCACAAATTTTTCGAACATATCTCCTTGTTGAGCTTTTCTCTCTCATTTTGCATAATATTGTTACATTACATTGAAATTTATTGAGTTTTCATTGCATTGTTGTTGTTTTGTTTTGTTTTCGTATTTCGAGGTCTTTGTGGTTTTTGTGGTGAGATGGGTTTTTCTTTTCAGTTTGGGAAGAAAAGCGAGAGGTTGAGAAATTCGTTGTTTATTGCAGCACTTTAATTTGTTTTTGTTGGCCATCAATGAGTAGGAAAACTAAATTCTTATGCGTTTTGGATGCATTTCGCGATTATTCTTGCGGAAGATAATTTGGTGATAATTGCAATGGAATAAATGTACACAAAACTTGAAATGGAAAAATGTTTTGGGGTGAAAATAATGGATAAAATTATACAAAATACTTCTATATTTCAGTGCAGGGTCATTTAAACGCAAAAATATCACAGCATTTAATACAATGATCAGATTTACTGTGGATTTTGAAAATATTACTATCTACATTGTACGAATTCTTGCAATATTCATTAGGAAATTATTTTTTATTTTATATAATAAATAATTACAAAAATCTTAAAAAACTATTTTTTAAATATAGAAGCCTCATAAAGGTCCTTACAAATAGTCCTTAAAATTATTTAAAAAAACTCCACGCCGTCTAAAGGTCCTTAAAATTGTTTTAAAAAATCCACCCCTTATAAAAAAGGACGGTTGCTATAATCTTATCCTCAATGATCCAATATATCCTCTATTTTTTAACATTAAAATAAATTATCTTAACTTCCGTTTATTTTCTAATCTTTCAAATAGACGCCCAATTCGTCATGCTCAGCCAATCATTTCCAGCTTTTGTTATTATGTCTGATGACAACATTCAACGACCGGTACATTCGTCTCTGCTTGGTTGCAATCTTTTCAATTTACTTCGTTGAGAAAAAATTAAAAAAAATAATGTTGCAAAGTTTGGGCTAATAGATTTTTGGTTTCCAAAAACATCAAACCATCTGAAGTTGTGGTCTAAAGTTTAAGACTTATCTAAAAATAAATATAGAAAAGTACGTGTGGTTATTCTGGAAATATTCCTAGATATACATATATTCTCAATACACACATATGTCTGAATTTACTTTACACATACACAGAGATCGCCACACTCACAGTAATGTAAAGTTTTGTTCAAAATTATATCACTTAAGTTGCAATTTTTCTCATAGAAAAGAGATTTACAAAAAATCTTTATTGAAGTTTTTAAAAGTGTTTTGTATGCAACGGCAGCAGCAGCGGTGACTTAAGATTGTGATTTCTGGTGGCAAAGTTGTGTGTGGTATGCAACAACTCTGGCTGACTGACACACATGTTATTATCCCAAGTGGCGGCGGAGTCGTTGGACAAGAATTGTACGTGAGCAGTTTTCTTTTCAAAAATACATGTGTGAGTGTTAAAGTGATAGTGTGTCCGTGTGTGTGCGTCTCTTTTTATTATTAAAGTAAACTCCATGAAGTTTTAGCTAATGAACTTTATTTATAAGAAGCTTAAAAGCATTGTGCACTTTTTGTAATGGTTTACGATGTGTTAGTGGACAGACGGACTGAGAGCAATGTCCGGAAATAAACCAGTAAGGAAAGTCGGACGGGGCCGACTATATGATACCCTTCACCACTTTGAGTATATTCAACAGATGAATCCTAACAGAAGTCGCATTTTTAAAGGACCAGTAAAATGAAATTGGAACCATAAACACGTCATTCTGCAACCGATACTAAATTGTTCATTTGGTCAGATATAGAAGCTATATCTAAATCTGAACCGATTTCAGGAAACTTAACACACATCATTCTAGACCTAATTTGTTACGCTGTGCCAAATTTCGTGCAAATCGAAAGATATATAGGGACTTTGGTGCACCATTTACATTAAATCTGACGAAAGTATATGTGGGAGCTATATATAAATCTGAACCGATTTTCAGGCAACTTTACACACATCATTCTAGACCTAATTTGCTACGCTGTGCCAAATTTCGTGCTTAAATCGACTCAAAAAGTGATTCTATGCATATTCTCAAAAGGAGCCATGGGTCTATCTCGATTATTTTTGCATGTTACAAACATATGCACAAAAACATAATACCCTGTACCAGAAAAAAAAATTTGGTTCAAGAACCTCAAAACCTGGGGGCTACCAGAAAAAATTAACCAATATTTATAATTTATAGTGGAGAGATGTGCTACCTAATAAGAACTCGTCGTACTAAATTACAGTCAATTTGGTCGAAAAATCCGATCAGAACCCCCAAAATACCAAAAATTTTGGGGTACCGTTATATGGGTACTACCAGAAAAACTGGACCTATATTTATAATTTTTAGTGGAGTAATTTGGTACCCAATAAGAACCCAATGTACAAAATTTCAGCGAATTCAGTTATAAAACGAGCCCAAAAACCCGAAAATACCGAAAATTGGGGGTGCCCTTATATGGGGGCTTTCCGAAAAAATTGACCTTTATTTATAATGTTTGGTAGGGAGATTTGCTGCCCAATAAGAACACAAAGTACCAAATTTCAGTGAATTCGGTCGAAAAATCCGATCAGAACCCCCAAAATACCAAAAATTTTGGGGTACCGTTATATGGGTACTACCAGAAAAACTGGACCTATATTTATACTTTTTAGTGGAGTAATTTGGTACCCAATAAGAACCCAATGTACAAAATTTCAGCGAATTCAGTTATAAAACGAGCCCAAAACCCCGAAAATACCGAAAATTGGGGGTGCCCTTATATGGGGGCTTTCCGAAAAAATTGACCTTTATTTATAATGTTTGGTAGGGAGATTTGCTGCCCAATAAGAACACAAAGTACCAAATTTCAGTGAATTCGGTCGAAAAATGCGATCAAAACCCCCAAAATACCGAAAATTGGGGGTAATCTAATATGGGGGCTATCCGAAAAAATTGACCTTTATTTATAATTTTTGGTAGGGAGATTTGCTACCCAATAAGAACCCAATGTACAACATTTCAAAGAATTCAGTTAAAAAACGCGCTCAATAACCTCAAAATACCGAAAATTTTGGGGTACCCTTATATGGGAGCTATGCCTAAACGTGGACCGATTTTCTCCAATTTCAATAGGGTTCGTCCTTGGGCCAATTAACAAAAATACACGGACGGACGGACGGACGGACGGACGGACAGACGGACATGCATAAATCGACTCAGAAAGTGATTCTATGCATATTCTCAAAAGGAACCATGGGTCTATCTCGATTATTTTTGCCTGTTACATGCACAAAGTACCACAGTGTGGTGAAGGGTATAAAAATTATGGCTAAATATAATTTAGCACTTTCTGTTGGGTGTAAAAAGACATTTGCTGCAATGTTCTTGGAAGTCTACATTATGATGAGTTTTATGACAACATTAATGTTCCCTAATGTGAAATGTTGACTATGGACACAAATATGTATGTACATTATGCATTGTGGATATGGTAACTATGGACATTAAGACCTACTATGTCAATGTGTTTATTAGGGCCACAATGACAGCGTAGTGTAAAGTAAATCGTTTGATCTCCAGATTTTGATGTGGTTAGAGAAGTTCTGCAGAACAATCAGTAGAGGTCAAGTTCGGCCAGTTAGACATAATTTGAAAATATATTTCCAAGGATTTTTTATACCCTTCACCACACTGTGGTACAGGGTATTATGTCTTTGTGCATATGTTTGTAACAGACAAAAGGACACGACATAGACCCATGGTTCCTTTTGAGAATGTGCATAGAATAACTTTTTAAGTCGATTTAAGCATGTCCGTCCGTCCGTCTGTCTGTCTGTCAATGTATTTTTGTGAGCAAAGTACAGGTCGCATTTATGATCCGAATTGGATGAAATTTGGCACAGCTCATTTGTTTGGCCCAAGGACGAACCCTATTGAAATTAAGAAAAATCGGTTCAGATTTAGATATAGCTCCCATATATATTTTCGTCCGATTTAATGTAAATGGTGTATCAAAGTCCCTATATATCTATCGATTTGCACGAAATTTGGTATAACGTACTGAATAAGGTCTAGAATGATGTGTGCTAAGTTTCGTGAAAATCGATTCAGATTTTGATATAGCTCCCATATATACTTTCGTCCGATTTCAGGTAAATGGTGTACCAAAGTCCCTATATATCCATCGATTTGTACGAAAATTGGCACAGTGTACTTAATTAAGTCTAGAACGATGTGTGCTAAGTTTCCTGAAAATCGGTTCAGATTTAGATATAGCTCCCATATATAGTTTCGCCCGATTTTAGGTAAATGGTGCACTAAAGTCCCTGAAAATCATTTGATTTGCACGAATTTTGGCATAGCGTATTCAATTACGTCTAGATTGACGTGTGCTAAGTTTCGAGAAAATCGGTTCAGATTTAGATATAGCTTCCATATATAGCTTCGCCCGATTTTAGGTAAATGGTGCACCAAAGTCCCTGCTAATCTTTTGATTGGCATGAATTTTGGTATAGCGTACTAAATTAAGTCTAGAATGATGTGTGCTAAGTTTCGTGAAAATCGGTTCAGATTTAGATATAGCTTCCATACATAGTTTCGTCCGATTTTAGGTAAATTGTGCTCCAAAGTCTCTTAAAATCATTCGATTTGCACGAATTTTGGCGTAGCGTATTGAATTAAGTCTGGAATGATGTGTACACCTCCTATATATATTTCCGTCCGATTTTAAGCAAATTGTGGACTAAATATCCACAGCTAGGCCAATTGAACCAATGTATTGAAATTAGTATAAATTAATCTCTGGCAAGTTTGGTTCAAATCGGTTCAGATATAGATATCTCGTAGCTTCCATATATAATTTCGACTTATTTATTGAGATTAAATTTTAAACAGTGCAGCATACGGAATAGCGTGTGTCAAGTTTGTTTTAAATCGAGTTACACAAATCTGTCCCACTGTGCGCAAACGACTCTAAATGAAATGAAATTTAGCATAGGTTCCAGAAAGATATAAAAATCACGGTTGCAGAAAATCGGTTGAAGAAAATCGGTTCAGATTTAGCTCCCATAGCTGGAAGGCATGTGTCGTGGGATCCATTGCATCGGTCTGGATAGATGGGCTCCATTTGTGGTCCATGTATATGGAACATAATGATGGATCCTCTGTTGCGGGAGCTAGCTGCCTCCTTCAAGGTTTGTACATATGCGGATGACTTACTCATCATTATTGAAGAGGATCGTCGCCTTGCACTTGAAAATCATGGTGTGCAAGCTATGCAGATTGTGCAGGCCTGGAGTGACCGAGTTAGAGTGGATGTGGCAACCGAGAAGACTGTGCTGATGCTGCTGATAGGCAGGTTGGCACAGAGCCGTCCTCCTTGCATTCGAGCTGGTAAATACGGTATAAGGTATTCGTGTATTGTAAAATATCTCGGGATAACGTTGTCCGAGCGGTTGAATTTTCTTCCACACTTCGATCGGTTGAAGGAGAAGCTTACAGCCGTCGTTGGGACCATCAGGCGGGTTTTGCGGACTGATTGGGAATTGATTAGGCGTTCTCTGCGTATCATATATGGACTTCTGTTGGACTTTCTGTTGCCTGTGCAACTTATGGTGCAGAACTGCCTCATCTGTCTTTTCGCAGAAGAAGCTCCTTTAGTGTCAGCGGGTCGTCAAGTTAGCATGTTTGCCAGTTTGTCGCCCCGTTTCCACGGAGGCGTTTCAAGTGCTGCTTGGCACCGTGCCGCTTGATCTTAAGGTGTAGGGCTATCATGTATAAGCTTAAGCGTGGTTTGCAGTTGGATGTGGATGATTGGCTCAGGACTTCTGATTTCGATAGTAGGCGATACAGCACTATCCTTCGGGAGTGTGTTGTTGATAGGTAGAAGAAATAGGAAGGTGGACGAACAGTGACAAAGTGAGGGTGATGTACGAATTTATCCGTGACGTTCTTAGTGGGCCGGCCAGACTTTCGCTTCGGCTTCGGCTTACTGACGGCGCATGGTTCTCTCAATGCGTTTCTGCATAAAAGCGACCTGTCCCAGACGAACTTATGTGGGTGCGAGATGACTGAGGACTAGGACACTTCGGTACTGGTGCGTTGGCTCAGCCACTGTGTCACATAAAAAAATCTCTCTGTTTACTGTGACACTGTCCGCAACCTATTACTTTCAGAAAAAAGTGCATATGTTGTAGTCATCGTCTAGATTGTAATGTAAGTAAGTAAATGAATTAGTGAATGAATGGATGAAATGCAATGTGTCTTAAAAGCTATATGACACTCTATCCCTAAGTTTAACAACAACTTTCAACTCATAAAATGCCTGTGCTGTCATATATTACGAGCTGTCTGTCGTCCGTCGGTCTAAATTATGACATAAGATACTCTGCAGTCGTTAAATGATTTTCCCATTTAAAAATCTCACTGTGGGTGAGTGTGTGTAAATGCACTCACATACACACACCCTCACACATTTACGTGCCAATGAACTTTTGCAAATGAAAAATCCAACCAAAGGCTTTTCTCCACACGCTCCTGTTGCCGTTGCAGGTTTGTTGAGTGTGAATGGCATATGTCTACTAATACTACGGCTACTACTGGGGCATAAAGGATTGTAAGGCGACCGACCTCAACACACAATTAAGCTGCTGATAAAGGAAATTTGGTACTTAATAATAAAGCCGTTCACAACGGGACAAGAACAACAAAGTTTCTGGCAGCCGTTATGTGTAAACATACTAATTCCGAACATTATGGTGTGTTCAATGAATAGATAGGACTACCGACCGTCTGCTTAAGTTCCAAAGCTATTATCGAAGTAGAATAACACGACCAATGTCAATGGAATTAAGGACCGCGACAAATCACTTTACAGAATAGTTATAATCGGATTAGGTATATCAAAATGATAATTTAATTGAGGATAATGAAATAATGGGGACAAAGGATAACGAAGTTACTATTCGTTCTTCTTTTATTGGAATTGGATGAAATCGAATTTTTAATGTAGATTTCTTAAAGATATTTTTTCAGAGTTCAACATAGGCGTGAATTTTTTTAAATATTTTTTAAATTTTCTTAAGCAGCCTTTTTTTTAAAATATTTTTTCAAGCTGTTCAAATAGGCGTGGATTTTTAAAAATATTTTTTCCAGCTGTTCAAATAGGCGTGGATTTTTAAAAATATTTTTTCAAGAGCCATCAATAGGCGTGGATTTTTAAAAATATTTTTTCAAGAGCCATCAATAGGCGTGGATTTTTAAAAATATTTTTTCAAGAGCCATCAATAGGCGTGGATTTTTAAAAATATTTTTTCAAGCTGTTCAAATAGGCGTGGATTTTGTAAAAATAATTTTTCAAGCTGTTCAAATAGGCGTGGATTTTTAAAAATATTTTTATACCCTTCACCACACTGTGGTACAGGGTATTATGTCTTTGTGCATATGTTTGTAACAGGCAAAAGGAATCGAGATAGACCCATGGTTCCTTTTGAGAATATGCACAGAATCACTTTCTGAGACGATTTCTGCATGTCCGTCCGTCCGTCTGTTCCTCTGTAGGTCTGTAGATGTTAAATTGTAAACAAAGTACAGGTCACATTTATGATCCGAATTGGATGAAATTTGGCATAGGTCACTTATTCGGCCCAAGGAAAAAATCGGTTCAGATTTAGATATAGCTCCCATATATATTTTTGTCCGACTTATGGACTTTAGTCCCTGAAAATCATTCGATTTGCACGAATTTCGGTACAGCGTACTGAATTAAGTCCAAAATGATGTGTGCCAAGTTTCGAGAAAATCGGATCAGATTTAGATATAGCTCCCATATATAGTTTCGTCCGATTTAAGATAAATGTGGCACCAAAGTCCCTCTATATCTTTCGATTTGCATGAAATTTGGCACAGAGTTCTGAATTAGGTCCAGAATGATGTGCCCCAAGTTTCGAGAAAATCGGTTCAGATTTAGATATAGCTCCCATATATAGTTTCGACCGATTTAAGGTAAATGGAGCACCAAAGTCTCTGAAAATCTTTCGATTTGCACAAATTTTGGCATAGCGTACTAGATTAAGTCTAGAATGATGTGTGCCAAGTTTCGAGAAAGTCGGTTCAGATTTAGATATAGCTCCCATATATAGTTTCGTCCGATTTAAGGTAAATGGGGCACCAAAGTCCCTATATTTCATTCGATTTGCATGAAATTTGGTACAGAGTACTGAATTAGGTCCAGAATGATGTGTGCCAAGTTTCGAGAAAATCGGTTCAGATTTAGATATAGCTCCCATATATAGTTTCGTCCGATTTAAGGTAAATGGGGCACCAAAGTCCCTCTATATCTTTCGATTTGCATGAAATGTGGCACAGAGTACTGAATTAGGTCCAGAATGATGTGTGCCAAGTTTCGAGAAAATCGGTTCAGATTTAGATATAGCTCCCATATATAGTTTCGTCCGATTTAAGGTAAATGGGGAACCAAAGTCCCTCTATACCTTTCGATTTGCATGAAATTTGGCACAGCGTACTGAATTAAGTCTAGAATGATGTAGATATAGTTCCCATATATAATTTCGTCCGATTTAATGTAAATGGTTTACCAAAGTCTCTATATATCTTTCGATTTGCACGAAATTTGGCATTGCGTAATGAATTAATGAATGTATGTTAAGTTTCTTGAAAGTCGGTCCAGATTTAGATATAGCTCCCATATATATTTTCGTCCGATTTAATGTAAACGGTGTCGTCCGTTTTTACAAATATATATATATATATATATATATACGCTTATAATTGATTTTCATAATTTTGTCCCTGGTCCTTTAAAAATTCGACGTCTTTTAGGTTTCATCTGTTTGATATACCGAAAGTGGTGAAGGTTTTTATTTTCCTTACTGGTTTTTATTTTGTTGTTGCTGTTTGTATTTTCACTTTTCCTTGCTATTTACAAGCCATAAAACAACATCGGACATAAGTTATTGCCATCTTGGGTTCAGTTATTTATGCAAAATAATGTTCGCTTTCGTTTGCTTTTTGGCAACTGGGGAGAAATATACACCAGAAGAACAACAACGACATCAGCAGCAACAACATGGATTGCCTGACTTTAGAATATGGCAATGGAAACTTACAAAAAAATAAAACATTTAAATTATTTTTTGAACTACAGTTCCCATTATGGAAAACAATTTTTCACAACCCCCGCACTCAGTGGAATTCCATTTCGGAGTTTGCTTAACAGCCTTTGTGGTTCAGATGGTTGGTTGATGATTTCATTTCAAGTTTTTCTACTCCCCGGACTCTCTGATTGTCTGTTGGATTCCATTTTTTATACCCTTCACCACACTGTGGTACAGGGTATTATGTCTTTGTGCATATGTTTGTAACAGGCAAAAATAATTGAGATAGACCCATGGTTCCTTTTGAGAATATGCATAGAATCACTTTCTAAGTCGATTTATGCATGTCCGTCCGTCCGTCCGTCCGTCTGTCTGTCTGTCTGTCCATGTTAAATTGTAAACAAAGTACAGGTCGCATTTATGATCCGAATTGGATGAAATTTGGCATAGGTCACTTATTCGGCCCAAGGACGAACCCTATTGAAATTGGGAAAAATCGGTTCAGATTTAGATATAGCTCCCATATATATATTTAACCGATTTAATGTAAACGGTCCCTATATATCTTTCGATTTGCACGAAATTTGGTACAGGCTAATCATTTAGGCCTATAATGATGTCTGCCAATTTTCGTGAAAATCGGTCCAGATTTAGATATAGCTCCCATATATAGTTTCGTCCGATTTCATGTAAATGGTGCCCCTAAGTCCCTATATATCTTTTGATTTGTACGAAATTTGGCATAACGTACTGAATTAAGCCTAGAGTGATGTCTGCCAAGTTTCGTGAAAATCGGTCCAGATTTAGATATAGCTCCCATATATAGTTTCGTCCGATTTCATACAAATGGTGCCCCAAAGTCCCTATATATCTTTTGATTTGCACGAAATTTGGCATAACGTACTGAATTAAGCCTAGAGTGATGTCTGGCAATTTTCGTGAAAATCGGTCCAGATTTAGATATAGCTCCCATATATAGTTTCGTCCGATTTCATGTAAATGGTGCCCTAATGTTCTTATATATCTTTCGATTTGCACGAAATTTGGTATAACGTACAGAATTGAGCCAAGAATGATGTCTGCCAAGTTTCGAGAAAATCGGTCCAGATTTAGATATAGCTCCCATATATAGCTTCGTCCGATTACATGTAAATGGTGCACCAAAGCCCCTATATATCCTTCGATTTGCACGAAATTTGGCATAACGTACTTAATTGAGCCCAGAATGATGTCTGCCAAGTTTCAAGAAAATCGGTCCAGATTTAGATATAGCTCCCATATATAGTTTCGTCTGATTTCATGTAAATGGTGCCCTAATGTTCTTATATATCTTTCGATTTCCACGAAATTTGGTATAACGTACTGAATTGAGCCTAGAATGATGTCTGCCAAGTTTCGAGAAAATCGGTCCAGATTTAGATATAGCTCCCATATATAGCTTCATCCGATTACATGTAAATGGTGCACCAAAGTCCATATATATCCTTCGATTTGCACGAAATTTGGCATAACGTACTTAATTGAGCCCAGAATGATGTCTGCCAAGTTTCGAGAAAATCGGTCCAGATTTAGATATAGCTCCCATATATAGTTTCGTCCGATTTCATGTAACTGGTGCCCCAAAGTCCCTATATATCTTTTGATTTGCACGAAATTTGGTACAGCCTAATCATTTAGGCCTAGAATGATGTCTGCCAAGTTTCGTGAAAATAGGTCAAGATTTACATATAGCTCCCATATATAGTTTCGTCCGATTTCATGTAAGTGGTGCACCAAAGTCCATATATATCCTTCGATTTGCACGAAATTTGGCATAACGTACTGAATTGAGTCTAGAATGATGTCTGCCAAGTTTCGTGAAAATCGGTCCAGATTTCTATATAGCTCCCACATATAGTTTCGTCCGATTTCATGTAAATGTTGCACCAAAGTCCCTATATATCTTTCGTTTTGCACAAAATTTGGCATAACGTACTGAATTGAGCCTGGAGTGATGTCTGCGTTGTTTCGTGAAAATCGGTCCAGATTTAGATATAGCTCCCTTTTATTATAGATTGATTTTATGTAATTGACGCACCAAGAACCAATAGGAACAAAACGTTCCGAAATTAGTATAACCTATCCTGTCACAAGTTTGTTTGAAATCGCTTAATATTTGAATAGAGCTTCCATATATATTTTCGCCCGATTTCAAGTAAATTGGGCATCAAACTCCTCATGTTAGTCAGTTTGACATCAAATTTTGCACAACGTACAAAATTGAGCATAGAATTATGTAGTTGCGTTTTCTAGAAGTACAGACATAGCCCAACGGATGACCCATTTATATTTGTTTGAAGTCGATTTACATACTTTATGAATAGATCTACGTAGATTAACATTTAGATAAATATCACATATTTTATTTCATCCAATTTCATGCTAAGACGATCTAAGCATGTCCGTCTGTCCGTCTGTCTGTCCGTCTGTTGTAATCACTCTAGCGTCTAAACGAGTTGAGGTAGATCGCCAAAATTTTGCACAGAGTCGTCTTTTGTCTGCAGGCAGGTCAAGTTCGAAGATGGGATATATCGGTCCACGTTTAGGCATAGCTCCCATATAAGGGTACCCCCAAATTTTCGGTATTTTGGGGTTCTTGAGCGCGTTTTTCAACCGAATTCGCTTTAATTTGCTACATTGGTTTCGTAATGGGTACTAAATGTCTCCACAAAAAATTATAAATATAGGTCCATATTTTGGGATAGCCCCCATATAAGGGTACCCCCAATTTTGCGGTAATTTGGGGGGTTTGATCGCATTTTTCGACCGAATTCGCTGAAATTCGGTACTTTGAGTTCTTATCGGGTAGCAAATCTCTATACTAAAAATTATTAATATAGGTCAATTTTTTCGGTTAGCCCCCATATAAGGGTACCCCCCCAACTTTCGGTATTTTAGGGTTCTTGAGCGCGGTTTTCAACCAAATTCGCTGAAATTTGGTATATTGTGTTCTTATTGGGTACCAAATTTCCCCACTAAAAATTATAAATATAGGTCCACTTTTTCCGGTAGCTCCCATATAAGGGTACCCCCAATTTTCGCTATTTTGAGTTTCTTGAGCACGTTTTTCAACCGAATTCCCTGAAATTTGGTATTTTGTAGTCGTATATGGTAAAAAATTTCCCTACAAAAAATTATTAATATGCACCCCCTTTTTGGGGTAGTTCCCATATAACCCCCTTTTTATACCCTCCACCATAGTATGGAGGGTATATTAGTTTTGTTTTTCCGTTTGTAACGCATCGAAATATTCATTTCCGACCCTATAAAGTATATATATATTCTTGATCAGCGTAAAATTCTATGACGATTTATGCATGTCCGTCTGTCCGTCTGTCCGTCTGTTCGTCTGTTGTAATCACTCTAGCGTCTAAACGAATTGAGATAGATCGCCGATATTTTGCATAGAGTCGTCTTTTGTCTGCAGGCAGGTCAAGTTCGAAGATGGGATATATCGGTCCACGTTTAGGCATAGCTCCCATATACAGCACCCCCAATTTTCGGTATTTTGGGGTTCTTGATCTCGTTTTTCAACCGAATACGCTGAAAATTGGTACATTGAGTTCTTATTGGGTAATAAATGTCTCCACAAAAAATTATAAATATAGGTCAATTTTTTCGGATAGCCCCCATATAAGGGTACCCCCAATTTTCGGTATTTTGGGGTTCTTGAGCGCGTTTTTCAACCGAATTTGCTGCAATTTGGTATTTTGTAGTCGTATATGGTAACAAATCTCCCTACCAAAAATTATTAATATTCGCCCCCTTTTGGGGTAGTCCCCATATAACCCCCTTTTTTATATTTTATATTAAAATAGTTATCTGATTTGTTGCGCGTTTTGGGTTTGGTTCTAAGACCCTTTTGTAATCATTTCAACTGCGGAGGATAGAGAGATAAAAAATTAGAACGTAAGGTTCGGTAGTGAACTATAACCGCATTTAGACCTAGCCCCTGATTGGAGGTTCCAGAAGGAGTGGACCGATATTCCCCATCTTCGAATTTGAACTAAGCTTGGAAGAAATAATAAGATGGGCAAACTTCGGATGAAATCTAAATTTTCTGAAACGGATTTGGTCCAAATTTCGATGAGGCACATTTGCATCGTGTTAAAGTGTATACACCCTCATTAGCCATAAGGCTGAGGGTATAATTATCCTTTAAAAATTTCTAAAATTTTTATTATGGTTTACATAATCCGTTTTTAGAAATGCCGGTATAGGTCCACTTTTTGGTATGTTTCCTATATTTTCATTTCTAGTACCTGTATCTATGGTGGAGGGTATCCAAAGTTCGGCCCGGCCGAACTTACCGCTTATTCACTTGTTTTTAGTTTGGTTTGGAATCACAGTCCATGTATTAATTTTAAATGACCATTTAAATGTCATTTATCTTTGGCGAATGATAAACTTGAAGAATGTGATTAATTGTGCAGATAATTAAGGCAGCAACAACAAGAAAAAAACTTATTGTTGATATTTGGTTGTTTTCTTTTCCATTTCCTACTCTTCTTCACTTGGCTCTTCAGTTCTATGCCAATGGATAACAAGTGCCGGACGATTATGATTTAAGTTTTATTTTTTGTTGGTCATGTGGGAGTCCATGGGTTATTTGTCAGTTAACCATAAGACGTTGTTTACGTTTTCTTCCTGAATTTCTTGCTTTGCTTAGTTTTATTTTGGAAATTATTTCATTATATTGTCATTTATCTTCCATGATGTATGTAGTAATAATAACTGAAAGAAGAATTATGTTTTTGATGACTCCTTTGATAGTTGTAAAGATCAAAAATATGCATGGGGGTAGATACTGATTTGATGGTTAATATTTAACAGAGTATTTGTTATTGAATAGTATTACAAGGACCCAAAATACGTTGCTTTAAGGATTTAGAAAATTAATGCCATAAATAAGGCGCTGCTTTCAATGACTTCAAAAAGTCGCAAATTTTTAAAAAAATATTTTATGAAGGGCTTTTTTAAATTAATTTACAAGGACCTAGACTCTTTAAATATTTTTTATAATATATACCCTTTACAACCATGTTGCCAGGGTATTATAGCTTTATGCATCCCTAAGAGTTTGTAACGCCGCGAAATATTGGTCCTAGTCCAGCCTTTAAGTATACCGGACGTCACACCTCGACTAGCTGAGTCAATCTAGGCATGTGTGTCCGTCCGTCTGTCCAATATAATTGGCAAACACGATACAGGCCACAGGTATGGACAAATCTTCACGAAATTTTGAATGTAGGAGAGGTTCTGGCCAATGAAGACCCTATTGTTTTTGGTAAAGATCGGTTAATATTTAGGAGATGAAATGGAGCAAAAACTTAAATATACCCTTCACCACACTGTGGTACAGGGTATTATGTCTTTGTGAAACCAGATCGACACATGGTTCCTTTTGAGAATATGCATAGAATCACTTTCTGAGTCGATTTACGCATGTCCGTCTATCCGTCCGCCCATGTATTTTTGGATGAAATTTGGCATAGGTCACCTATTTGGCCCAAGGACGAACCCTGTTGAAATTGGGAAAAATCGGTTCAGATTTAGATATAGCTCCCATATATATATTTTCGTCTGATTTAATGTAAATGGTACACCAAAGTCCCTATATATCTTTAGATTTGCACGAAATTTGGCACAACGTAATGAATTAGGCCTAGAATGATGTGTGCTGAGTTTCATGAAAATCGGTTCAGATTTAGATATAGCTCCCATATATATTTTCGTCCGAGTTAATGTAAATGGTGCACGAAAGTCCCTTAATATCTTTCGATTTGCACGAAATTTGGCACAGCGGAATGAAGTAGGCCTAGAATGTTGTGTGTTAAATTTCCTGAAATCATTGAAATCGGTTCATATTTAGATATAGCTTCTATATCTGACCAAATGAAAAAATTAGTATAGGTTGCAGAATGGCATGTTTATGGATCGAATTTCACTTTGCTGGTCCTTTAAAAATGCGACGTATTTGAAGATTCATCTGTTGAATATACCCAAAGTGGAGAAAGGTAATATATAGGTGGCCCGTCCGACTTTACTACTTTCCTTACTGGTTTTTTCTGATATTCTGGTCGCCCCAGATGCAGCAATTATGGCCTAAACATTCAGATTTTTTACATGGAGAAGGGACCGCAATTATGGCCCAAGCATTCCGATTTTTTACGTAGACAAGAGGATGAAATGGGCCAAATATTAATTTTTGTCGGATTTTCTGGTCGCTCCAGAGACCGCAATTATGACCCAAACATCGTAAATTTTTGCAGAAGGGAATCGGGCCAAAGAATACGCATGTCTGTAACGAATCAAGTTGACCCTGACTTTTGTGTAAAAAATTACAAAATTTGTATTCTATGTTATATATATTTACTCCTGACACTGACATAGACACTTAATTACACTTAAATATTTACAGGTACTTACGTATTCGTATATTATTTAGAATCCCATTATCACACTGGAAGACGGATATATAGCGTTGAACGCTTTGAAATTTTCCATGATATGCCAGTTATGGTCAAGGACAACGCCTATAATTTCCGTGATGACCGAAAACAATTATAAGCCGAACATCACAACACAACCCACGGTGAAGGGAATCTGGACAAATAATTAGAAGGACTGTACTGAATATTAGAAATATTCGGAAAATATGTCAGTGTAAGAAAGAGGTGCAGTTGACGTCTAATCGGGCAAGAGGGTTGTAAATATCACGAAAATATGAGATTAAACATTGGCAGAAAGTTAGAGTTCCGTAGTAGTTGTGTAGGGTATCATATGGTCGACCCATTCGAGTATAATGCTCCGCTCACTGTTTCTTTTTTGTACTTCCTCGAACAAAAAAAAAATATTTTTAAAAATCCACCTATTATCAGATTTCTCCAAAAATGTTCCTCATTTTCCACCAATTTCTTAATTGAAGACAAAAATTCTATGGCTATCAGATAGCATCAATTTATCAATTGTAAGCAATTTTCCATAAAAATACCAAATCGACATAACATCTAAAATGTTGGAAAAACTCGTAACGAGTTACACAAAGCAAACATCACAGCTACTATCACTTACGTCATTTGGCTTTGGCAATTTGTTGGATTAAGGCGAAGAAAAAATCTGACTTCCAGTAATGGAGTTAACCGATGCATGAATGTAGATTTCAAACTGTTGATGGATGTAACAATAGGATGCCACCCGCACCTCCGCTGCAACCAACAATTCTTAGGTAAGCGCCAAAAAACCGGCACTGGAAGATTCACAAAGCATTCCCTATTGTTGCAACATGACAATGCAACAGGATGCATACAAAGGTACGATGAGATTGATGCTGACTTGACCATCCGTCCACCATCAACTTCCTCGTAGACGTTAGTGACGTCTGTTCATTTTGCAGTGGATGCGTAAACATTGCCAAGCACCTTCAAATTCTATTATTGTTGGAGTTGTGTTTTTATTTTTCTTTTCGGAGATACCATTCTCCATTACTCCTCCAAGAGATGTGAACAGCATTTTTGCTGAAGAGGATTTGAAAATGAAAACAAAACATGACAGGAAAAACGACTCATGTTGTTATTTTTTGTGCTACTCGCCAAAAGAAGCTAACAAAGAAAATGCAATTTGGTAAAAACCAATTCTACAGGAGTCGCCAAGATAGTTAGGTAGCATCAGTTGACTTTAAATACGCTTAAAATCTTGACTGCACTTGAGAAGGATGGGAAAATGGGATAGTCTTTAAAAAATCCACGTGTTATCTGTAATCGAAAATTAGTCTTTATAGAATCCACGCCTTATTGTTGACCTTGAAATTAGTCTTTAAAGAATCCACGTCTTATCGTTGACCTCGAAAATTAGTCTTTGAATAATCCACGCCTTATCGTTAACCTCGAAATTTAGTCTTTAAAAAATTCACGCTTCATCGTTAACCTCGAAATTTAGTCCTTAAAAACCTACGCCTTATCGTTAATCTCGAAACTTAGTCTTTAAAAAAATCAAAAATTAGCCTTATGTCGAAAATAATTTGTTTTATTTCCACTGTCCGCTGTTGTTTGAAAACCACTTCAATTTCAAGTTCTTTTTTTAAAATATTGAGGCGTATGGGTGGTGTCAACAATCATACGCCACCGTGACCAACCGGAGACTATCGGTGGCTTATTAGTGATGTCATTAATCATACACACCAAATGACACTGCAATCTTTATAGCTTTATTTAAAACAAAACATTATGTTTGAACTCTAATCTTTCCTCTAAAAACTACTCTGGAAAAAAATGGTACGCCTATTTCCTACCCCAGAAAAATATTTCTTAAAAATCTACGCCTATTTCCTACCCCAGAAAAATATTTCTTAAAAATCTACGCCTATTTCCTACCCCAGAAAAATATTTCTTAACAATCTACGCCATATGGCTACCCTGGAAATAGTCTCGAGAATTAGGTGTTAAAAATCCAATGCTTTTTGGAACCCTCGCAACCAAAAATATTAAAATTATTGCATTCAGTAGCGGTCAACCGCCCTAATTGTTATTTCTTTTGGGCGTTCCTCTTTGTGCAAGGTGTGACTTTTCGCATCACTTGTCTTATTTGTGATTTGCTGATATTTTACCATCGAAATACAAACAACACCAACAAAACATCAGTATAGCTGTACTTCAAGTACTCACAGTTGTTTTGTTAAGTCAACGTGAAGTTGTCTGGAATTCCAGTTAGAAATGATTTTTTTATTTCGAAGTTTGCCAACAAATACTAGAAATTGAAAGTTAGAAATTCTACACACATTGGGTAAAATAAAAAGATTCAGTTCAAAAGTTATTTATCTCCAATAAATATTAAAAAATAATTATTGAAGAAATGGGTGCGTATGAGTGTTGTCAGTAGTCATACGCAACCATAGCCCATCGATAGGTAATTGAGGCGTATTATTACTGTCATTAGT
>NW_026876722.1:0-20191 GCF_032173495.1 Musca vetustissima
GGTCAAGAATAACGCCTATAATTTTCGGTGATGATCAGATAATAATTTTGGAATGAAGTGGACCGAAAACTTAATTTTTTGTATTATTTTCGAGTCGATCTATAGACCACAAATGGAAGCCGAATATCACAACACAACCCACGGTGAAGGGAATCTGGACAATAGCTGTACTGAATACTTGTAATATTCGGAAAATATGTCAGTCTGAGGAATAGGTGCTGTTTACCTCTAATAGGGCAAGAGGGTGCAAATATCCCGAAATATTGCCCAGGCTCGGAATAAACATCCGCAGAAAATTTGAGTTCCGTGGTAGTTGTGTAGGGTATCGTATGGTCGGCCCTGTCCGACTATACTGCTCCGCTCACTGGTTTTTTAAATAATTATTTTCCCAGTACCATCGATGCTTGGATATTTATACCCTTCACCACACTGTGGTACAGGGTATTATGTCTTTGTGCATAAGGAAACGAAAGGTAAAAGGAAACGAGATAGACACATGGTTTCTTTTCAGAATATGCATAGAATCACTTTTTATGTCGATTTATGCATGTCCGTCCGTCAGGTCGCATTTTTGATTCGAATTGGATGAAATTTGACACAGCTTATGTAATGACGAACCCTATTGAAATTGAGAAAAATCGGTTCAGATTTAGCATCCATATATATTTCGTCCGATTTTAGATAAATATCTTTCGATTTGCACGAAATTTGGCATAGCATACTGAATTAAGTCTAGAAAGATGTGTGTTAAATTTCGTAAAGATCGGTTCAAATTTACATATAGCTCCCACATATATTTTCGACCGATTTAAGGTAAATGGTGCACCAAAGTCCCTAAATATGCTACGATTTGCACGAAATTTGGCATAGCGTACTGAATTAAGTTTAAAAATGTGTGTGTTAAATTTTGTGAAAATCGGTTCAGATTTAGATATAGCTCCCATATATATTATCGTTCGATTTAAGGTAAATAGGGCACCAAAGTCCATAAATATGCTTCGATTTGCACGAAATTTGGCATATCTCATTGAATTAAGTATAGAAAGATGCATGTTAAATTTCGTAAGGATCGGTTCAGATCTAGATATAGCTTCCATATATATTTTCGTCCGATTTTAGGTAAATGTTGCACCAAAGTCCCTATATATCCTTCGATTTGCACGAAATTTGGCACAGCGTACTGAAATAAGTCTAGAAAGATGTATGTTAAATTTCGTAAAGATCGATTCAGATTTAGATATAGCTCCCATTCATATTATCGTCCGATTTAAAGTAAATGGTGCACCAATGTCCCTATATATCTTTCGATTTGCACGAAATTTTGGATTTAGATGTAAATGAAGAACTCAAAATGTGGCCGAATCCATAAAACATACTGAAATAAGTGTAACCTAACATGTGACAAGTTTCGATGAAATCGGTTTAGATTTCGACATTTTGCTTTAAATTAATTTACATAATTTTGTTCCCATTGTAAGAAGAAACTGTATATCTGACCAAAATTTAGTATAGGTTGCAGAATGACATGTTTAATTTCATGTTAAGGGTCCTTAGAAAATCCGACGTCTATTAGGATTCCATATGTTGTGTATATTACAAAGTGGTGAAGGATATCTTACAGTCGTCCCCGTCCGACTTTACTACTTTCGTTGCTGGTTTTAAAACGCCCCTTTTGTAGCTATCCTGGTATCCACAACCCTTTTGGATTCATACAAAAAAACACAAATCTATTCATGTTTTAACATTTTTAGGGCCAAGTGGTTAAACCCAGAATTAGTCATAACTAATCAATCATATGTTTGTGTTTACATATACACAGCCTAAAAGTATGCAGCACTCAACTACAAGACAAATTGGTGTGGAGATTTCATTCAACATATCATCTACAAGTGGCAACCTTCCTGGTTGTTAGTACCAAATTTCTCGCATCCATTCATTATAACGAATCTTTCCCTAGGCATCGGATACATCAATGATAGCCATCAGACGTCACGCTTAGTATAAATTCAATATTTTTTTAATAGGGAATTGTTTTGCCCGAATTTGAGGAAAAGATAGCTACCTTGATCTGTGTTAGTTGTACTGTCGCCCCATGTTCAGTCACCTCTGAATTCCTCAGATGGGTCTCTCCATTTGAAAATATCTTAAATAATTGTTAATAATATTTATTATTTTAATAATTATTATTTCAAAATATTTCCCACTTTAATTTTGCTTGAAAATATTAAGTCCTTGAATCCCAACTCTAATAAATTCATTTCTTCTTTTTCTCATCCTTTACAGATGGCACTGGCAAAGATTTATATTCACCAGAAGCTGAAAGCTCCCCAGCACCATCATTTGTGGATCCACCGGTAACAGGTTTAGTACCGGGTGCCGGCACTAAGCCCACATCGCGCACAAGTAGTTTTGAAATAGAGAATTTATTGAAAACTGCGGAACAGGTAAGATCCCATTGAGCCTACCTATTGAGATCCATTGTTCAATGTTGTGGACCGTTGACACTATTTAGATGTATACACATAGATGGGATGAAGGAGGAAAATAAGAGAGACATTTTCCCCTCTCCTACCCCTTCTCTTCATCCCAATTAGCTAAACGAGGTCATAGGGCAATTTTGTGGGTTAGAAAGGGAAAAAGAAAGGGTAACAAAACAACAAAAAATTGAAAACCATAATCATAATTTATTTACAAAGAACAACAATGAAAAATTGAAACAAAAATAGAAGAAAAAAGTTGAAAAAATCCAACAACATCATTTTCATGCTTCATATGTGTGTATGTATGTGAATGCATGATTTGCGTAAGTGTGAGTGTGTATGTTTGTATAATTCGGCATAACATCTACTCATTGGTGATTGTACTCGTATGTTTTCCCGGTTCTTATTTTCTAATTTAGTTTAGTTTACATCTCATTATTATTTCAAATCTATGGCCTCCAAACTACACAGCACCAGGTACCAAGCAAGGTATCCACAACAAGCACAAGTAACCAACCACCAGCACCCATATCAAACAAAAAAAAGGAACCCTAAACTTGTTTTTAGTCCATTATAAATGGTCATAGCATAGATCAAATACCACAATCATCATTGTGATTTAGATTTCCAGGGTTTTTCGTAATTTCCTACCCCCCCAACCACCCAAAACCTTCCCATGACATTTTCAAAAACTTACCCAAAAACTGTTTTACAATTTTCAATTCTCCATAAAAGTCCTTGGACACTTGCTATTGTTTTTCTTCAATTTGTGAGAAGGGTGTTAGGGTGTGTGTGTGTGTGTGGATTTGACTACGTATAAGCTTAGCACCATTGTCCCTGTCTGTCAAGTGATTTTTTCATCATCATTTGTATGTATGTGTGTGTGTGTTTTTTGTTTTTTCTTACATAGTTGGTGGCTTTTTCGGACTTGTCTAAGTGTCTCAACTCAATTGTCTGTAAAGTGTTTTGGCCCCATACTTCTGGTTCATAACAACAACAACAACAAAAGAGGGAGAGGTTGGCACATGGGTGTATGCAAAAATATTTAAAATTAGTCAGGAGCGTAGTAGAAAAAAATTTCACATTACGTAAATGATAAATACAACAAAGCCTAAAGAGGGCCTTCAGATACATCTAGAGATATTCAGCCTATAATGGATCTGTAGAAACTTATTTTCTGCTTAATTAAGACGCTGATGGCGGGTTTGTTAAACATAAAAATTTTCATAAGGTCCGGAAGATCCAGATATCTTTAAAATCATTTTTAAGGTAGGAAAAATGCGGATTTGAAAAAAAAAATTGAAAGACAGACGTTTTGCAGGTTTGCTTAAAGATACAATATTTTTTCACCATTTTTTTTTAAATAAAAAGTTATACCGCGTAGGGTTTTTCTAAATAATCCAATTTGTGAATTAAAATATATTCTGACGCCTAAAAGTATGCATTTTACATTCATAAGAAGTCATATTTACCCCCAAGAAGAATTTTATACCGAAATTCCTGGTATTTGCCTCCATTTTTAATCCATGGAATCAAAAATCTATTCGTGTATACACCTTTTGTTCTGCAATACTTTAAGATCAAATGGTTTGGCCCAAGTAATAGAGATAATCGATCAATCATATGGTTGTGTCAGAGTGTACAGAGCCAGAAAGTATGCAGCAGATCTACTGTTTGGATTTAAAAGAACGATGTTCACGACTTTTAGAAGATGATTTAAGTCCACACCATCGATGGATGAAATTAGTTAAGGAATCACCATAGTTTATACCACATTTCTCAAACCCATTCCCAATTCGAGTTATCGCAATAATTTCTTAATAAAAGATTTCGTTGACACCTTTGAGAACATCTGATAATCTCTCAATCATATGGTTTTATTATACAGAGCCTGAAAGAATGCAGCACTTAATTAGCAGACCTATTGTCTGAATTTAAATACCTGGCTTTTGTTAAGTTCACACTATCATGAATTAAATAAATATTTCTCGCACGCACTCTTTGTCGAGAATCTTTCCCGCCGAATCAGGCCTATCCATAATTGCGACCATGTTCGTATGAGGGTATAATCCCCTTCATATGAGTATAAATGTCCATTCAACGCTAAGAATATTCGCACATATTATTATGACCACAATTTTAAGAAGTCATCGGAAGTTGCGATACTAACAACAATCTTGTATTCCTCCTTTAAAAAAAAGTAGAGTGTTCTCCGATTATCTGCTACTTCACGAATTGTCTCTTTGAGATCAGGCGATGCATTCATTTCATTTCCTAATTTCATTCCATCGATGAATGAAATAAGTTTAAGAATTACCATAGTTTATACGAAATTTCTCAAACCCATTCCCAATTGTAAATGGTTAACTTCGAATTTTCTCAGCATTTTCTTAATAAGAAATTCCTTTGAAACCTTTCAGAACATCTGATAATCGATCAATCATATGATTTTATTTGTAAGACAGAGCCTGAAAGTATGCAGCACTCAATTAGCAGACTTATTGTCTGAATTAAAATACCTGGCTTTTATTACGTTCACACGATCATGGATTGAATAAATTCAGGAATTACCATATTTCTCACACGCACTCATTGTCTTTTCTCAGGCCTATTCATGATTGCGACCATGTTCGTATGAGGGTATGATCCCCCTTCATATGAATATAAATTTCCATTTAATGCTAAGAATATTCGCACATGTTACTATGACCACAATTTTATTCCAAGAAGTCATCGGAAGTTTTAAAGGTCTCCTGCGATACCAACAACAATCCTGTATTCCTCCTTTAAAAAAATAGAGTTTTCTCCGATAATCTGCTACTTCACGAAATGTCTCTTTGAGATCAGGCAATTCATTCATTTCATTTCCTAATTTCATTCCATCGATGGCATTTTTTAAATAAGAAATTCCTTTGACACCTTTGAGAACGTCTGATAATCGATCAATCATATAATTTTGTTTGTAAGACAGAGCCTAAAAGTATGCAGCACTCAATTAGCAGACATGTTGTCTAAATTTATGTACCTGGCTTTTGTTAAGTTCACACGATCATGGATTGAATAAATTCAGGAATTACCATATTTCTCGCACGTACTCATTGTTGAGAATCTTTCCCGCCGAAGACAGAGCCTGAAAGTATGTAGCACTCAATTAGCAGACCTATTGTCTAAATGTATGCACCTGGCTTTTGTTAAGTTCACACGATCATGGATTGAATAAATTCAGGAATTACCATATTTCTCGCACGTACTCATTGTTGAGAATCTTTCCCGCCGAATCAGGCCTATCCATGATTGCGACCATGTTCGTATGAGGGTATGATCCCCCTTCATGTTAATATAAATTTCCATTCAATGCAAAGAATATTCGCACATATTATTCTAACCACAATTTTAAGAAGTCATCGGAACTTTTAAAGGTCCGCTGCGATACTAACAACAATCGTTTATTTCTCCTTTGAAAGTACGTAGAGTTTTCTCCGAATTTCTGCTACTTCACGAAATTGTCTCTTTGAGATCAGGCGATTCATTGATTTCATTTCCATTCAGTTCAAATTTCTATTGTTAGTTGCCATGACAAAGAAGATTTCGGTGATACAAAAAATCGTGTCTTTAAATTTTTCTTTGTAAGTGAATGGACGCACCATCCATAGGTGGTCTTTGTACCTCCCTTCGGCATCGGCTTCAGATGATCTTCTCCAGATGACCTATGATAATCCTATAACATCAATTCGGCATCGGACAGAGCCTCCCGCCGGTATCTTCATCAAATTCTGCTGTGGCTCGCATACAGCTATCAGACAATACGATAGTCCTCATGGAACATGCTTTGGAGATCGCTTTAAAGTAATTTTTTGTTACATTTAAAGATCAAGATCAAAGGGTATTATGAAGATTTTCGCCCTGATATTTTTGAATTCCTAAATTCTTTCCACAACTTTGAGCAACTTTTTGGGGATTTCTATACTGCAACGCCTAAAACTATGCATCACACTTTTCATATAACGCAAAATGGCAAATGTTGTGCATATTTTTAGGCATTTGCTAAACAAAATCAAATATTCAAAGACTTGAAGTTTTTTTTTTAAATCGTTCCTCCCAATAAAAACACATTTCTCGAAGTAATTTAGGACACTCGGTTGACTCAAGTTATACCACTGCCTGCCGGCGGTATCTTCATCAAATTCTCGTGGCTCGCATCCAGCTATCAGACAATACGATAGTCCTCATGGAACATGCTTTGGAGATCGCTTTAAAGTAACATTTTTTGGTACATTCAAAGATCAAGATCAAAGGGTATTATAAAGATGATCGCCCTGAATTCTTTGAATGCCTCCATTCTTTTAACAACTTTCAGCATCTTTATGGGGATTTCTATAATGCAACGCCTAAAAATATGCTTCACACTTTTCATATAACGCAAAATAACAAATGTTGTTCATATTTTTAGGCATATGCTGAACAAAATCAAATATTCAAAGACTTGAAGTTTTTTTGAATCGTTCCTCAAAAAAAAAACGCTATTGTCGAAGTAATTCAGGACACTTGGTTGACTCGAGTTATACCACTGACTGCAGAAAGTTTCTGTGGATGATTTTGGCGGCTTTCATGGAAAACGAAGAGGTTGGTACTTTAGTAGAAAGGGAAGGCGAAGTACATGGCTGTTATACAAATTTCTTATCTGACTATATGGCAAGGGAATCTTCAAGGCGAAGAATGCGAATTATTCATCGTCGTATGTCGATGAATATTAATAATTCGTTTTGTTTGCAATTGAACCCCTAAAAGTATGTATCATCATCACATGATACATGTGATGCATAATTTTAGGCTTGTACTGATGTTAAATTTATTATACAGTTATATAAATCGATTTTCAATTATTTAAAGTATTGATTTCAAAATAAAATACAAAAATATCGAATTATTGGCCAATAATTTTTGTGCCGATTTCATTACGCTGATTTGGTTTATTCGTCCACGTCACTTCTTTCAGAGAAACTTAATGGAAGAATATTACAAGTTTCGTAAATTAGAACCTTCAAAAACTTAAACCATTTCCCAGTTAAGTCAATACGAATCCTCGGTTGACAGATTTGAGTTACTTCTCTAAAATGTTTTACTATTAAACGCCTGAAAATATGCATCATACATTTCATATAAATTTAAAGGGAAATCTGATGTATACTTTTAGGATCTTGACGATAATATAATTATATCCTAAATTTAAAATTAAATAAGTTATTAAAATTTTAATTTTCTGCCTTGAAAAGAAAAACAAAACAAAAATGAAAACTCACCATACAGCTGGCTATTCCTCTTGGGATCCTCGGTGGCTCGTCTGTGTTTTAAAGGCAATCTTTCCGGTTGCCTTACCCCTTTTTCATATAACATAAAATTACAAATGTGGTGCATAGTTTTAGGCACAATACTACATGCAATACATTTAATATTTAATACCTTAAAATACTCTAAAATTCTTGCCTCCAAAAAAAAAAAGAAACACTTAATCGAATTATATGATACCCTTTGAAATCAGGACACATGTCGCTCCTGGAATATATACCATACAAGGCTGACATGCGTGTGTGAGAGTGTGCGTGTTTCTTCTTCTTCGTTTTTGTGTAATATATGTTATGTTATTTTGTTTTTGTTTATTTTTTTTACACATAAGTTGAGGTTCTCTGTGTGTCTTGTAGGTGAAGACCTCTGAGATTTTTCTTCACTGATTCATTGTAATGTTTGAGCATCTTCAGCAGATGTTTTTCGTTGTCGTCGTATAGCATAAATGTTTGTGGGTATGAGTATAGGTATGTCTACATATGTGTGTGTGTGTATGCGCAAGTAGAGTGTTCCTTAAACAAAAGGACACGAAAGTGAAATGTATAATAGTAATGAAGGATAAAAACTCACGAAATGCACTTTTGGTTTGGAACTTTTGCCAAGGGCTCTTATCACTGAAGGCAGAAACCCACTTCATTTAATGATACTTGATGTACAACAAACCTCCTTTTTCTACAACAAAAAAAACGAAGGAATATATACCTAGCTACCAACCAACAACCAACCAACCACCTAACTGACAGACACAAGATATCAAAACCAACCAACAACAACAGCAGTTCAACCAGAGATGTATGTACACAGAAGATGAAGACAATGTAGGAACATACACCTGCATATCTATATCTATCTAAATGTAACTAAAATACCTACCAGCCTCATCCTTACCTATATAATATTCTATGATATTGTAAAACAACAACAACAGCAGCAGCAACAAATTTCCCATACCAAAATGTAAAACCCCAAAAAGGTGCCGTGTACCCAACCCAACCCAACCACCAAAGCGGCAAGTTCCATCGTTTTGTTTGGCAAACGGTAACCCCAGCACCTTCCTTGGCGAATTACTTAGTCAGACATATTTGTACAAACCGGCAGCAGCAGAAGACAAGTCGGACAAATCAACCAGTCACCCAGCTAGGCAGTCATCCATCCATCCAGCTAGCTAGCAAGCTATCTAGCCAGTGACTTAAAGGGTGACATTTACGCCAACAATGGAAGGAAGAATGTGCAGACAAACAGCAGCAGCGGCGGGGATACCTTTTAAATGGATGACAAAAAGCAGTGTGCGACAACAAACAGGCAGTTAGACAAAGAGCCTGTTTTCTTCAGTCGTGTAGACGACAAGCCTCAGGTCGGTGTTGAAATCATGATTTTTTTTTTGCTAGGCTGACAACGGCTACGACGTCGTTGCGCTGTTGTGGCACAAATCCATTGTTATCCACTAGTTGGCACTATTCGGTCCGCTTAGCTTTTGTCACAATTTTGGTGACGAAGCTTGAATAGTATAAACTAACAGTGAGCGCGCACACACACTCACATACCTATACACACACAAATATTATAGAACGCATTCAGCACCTGGTTTAAAGTGTTATGCAAATGTTTCTATGTCAAACCGTTTGGTTCGTCTTCTTGTTCTTCTTGTTCTTGTTCTATGGAATTCAAGTTGGTCTTTAGTGTTTAGACTCATTTTTGTGTCAGCACAGTTAGAGGGACAGTGGTTTGAAACCATGTATATAGTGCCTGAAAGTATGCAGCACACATTGTAAAGCAAACAATTTCACAATTGTAACGGATTTAAAAAAAAAATAGTTCAAATGCCATAAAGGTGATGATTAAAAAGAAAATAATTTTTTTAAGGTTCACATAGACGTAGTTTTTTAAGAAAATATATCTTAAAGGAATTAAAGAAAAAAAGTAGATTTAAAAGAATATTTTTTCAAGGATCATTCAGATTTTGATTTTTAAGAAATAAGTTGTCAAGCATCATTCAGGCGTGGATTAAAAAAAACTTTTTTAATTTTTTTTATACCACAGAGGCTGGAAGATGTTGATTTTACACAAAAATATTTTTTCAAGGACCCTTTTCAAATGGAGGAGTGGGTTTAAAAATCTATGTTTTTTCTAAGGCCATCTAGGCGTGGTTTTAAAAAATATATATTTTTCAAAGGCCATGTATGAGTGGATTTAAACAAATATATTTTTTCAAAGGCCATCTAGGTGTGGATTTAAAAAATATATTTTTTCAAATGCCATCTATACGTGTATTTAAAAAATATATATTTTTCAAATGAAATCTAGGCAAGGATTAAAAAAAAATATATTTTTTTCAAAGGCCATCTTGACGTGTACCAAAGGCCATCTAGGCGTGGATTTAAAAATTCATAATTTTCAAATGCCACCTAGGCGTGGATTTAAAAAAAAATATTCGTTTTAAGTCCATCTAGGTGTGGAATTAAAAAAATGCTAAGGCCATCTAGGCGTGGATTTAAAAAAGTATATTTTTTCAAAGGCCATCTAGACGTGGTTTTAAGAAAAATATATTTTTCAAATGCAATCTAGGCGCGGATTTAAAAAAGTATATTTTTTCTAAGGTCATCTAGGTGTGGATTAAAAAAGTATATTTTTTCAAAGGCCATCTAGACGTGGATTTAAAAAAACATATTTTTTCAAAGGCCATCTAGGTGTGTATTTAAAAAGAATACATTTTTTCAAAGGCCATCTAGGTGTGGATTTAAAAAAGTATATTTTTTGAAAAGTATATTTTTTGAAAGGCCATCTGGGCGTGGATTTAAAAAAGTATATTTTTTCAAAGGCCATCTAGGTGTGGATTTAAAAAAGTATATTTTTCAAAGGCAATCTAGGCGTGGATTTAAAAACTTATATTTCTTCAAAGGCCATCTAGACGTGGATTTAAAAAATATATTTTTTTAAAGACCATCAAGGCGTGGATTTAAAAAAAATATATTTTTTCAAAGACTATATTTTTTTAAAGGCCATCTAGGAGTGTATTTAAAAAGAATAATTTTTTTCAAAGGTCATCTAGGTGTGGATTTAAAAATGATAAATTTTCAAATGCTATCTAGGCGCGGATTTAAAAAAAGTATATTTTTTCAAAGGTCATCTAGGCGAGGATTTAAAAAAGTATATTTTTTCAAAGGCCATCTAGGCGTGGATTTAAAAAATCATATTTTTTCAAAGGTCATCCAGGCGTATACGTATATTTTTTCAAAGGCCATCTAGGCATGGATATAAAAAAGTATATTTTTTCAAAGGCCATCTAGGCGTAGATTTAAAAAAAATATTCGTTTCAAGTCCATCTAGGTGTGGAATTAGAAAAAAAATCTAAGGCCATCTAGGCGCGGATTTAAAAAAAAATATATTTTTTCAAATGCCATCTAGGCGTGGACTTAAAAAAAGTATATTTTTTCAAAGGCCATCTAGGCGTGGAATCAAAAAAAAGTATATTTTTTCAAAGGCCATCTAGGCGTGGATTCAAAAAAGTAATTTTTTTAAAGGCCATCTAGGTGTGGATTTAAAAAAGTACTATTTTTCAAAGACCATCTAGGCGTGGATTTAAAAAAGTATATTTCTTTCAAAGGCCATCTAGGCGTGGATTTAAAAAAGTATATTTCTTTCAAAGGCCATCTAGGCGTGGATTTAAAAAAGTATATTTTTCAGAGGCCATCTAGGCGTGGATTTAAAAAAATATATTTTTTCAAAGACTATATTTTTTAAAGGCCATCTAGGTGTGGATTTAAAAATGATAAATTTTCAAATGCTATCTAGGCGCGGATTTAAAAAAGGTATATTTTTTCAAATGCCATCTAGGCGTGGATTTAAACAAAATATATTTTTTCAAAGGCCATCTAGGCGTGGATTCTAAAAAGTATATTTTTTCAAAGGCCATCTAGTTATGGATTTAAAAAAGTTTATTTTTTCAAGGACCATCTAGGTGTGGATTTAAAAAAGTATATTTTTTCAAAGGCCATCTAGCCCTGGATTCAAAAAAGTATATTTTTTCAAAGGCCATCTAGGTGTAGATTTAAAAAAGTTTATTTTTTTCAAGGGCCATCTAGGTGTGGATTTGAAAAAGTATATTTTTTCAAAGGCCATCTAGGCGTGGATTTAAAAAAGTATATTTTTTCAAGGTCATCTAGGCGTGGATATAAAAAAAGTATATTTTTTCAAAGGCCATCTAGACGTGGATTTAAAAAATATTTTTTTTTTTCAAAGACCATCAAGGCGTGTATTTATAAAAATATATTTTTTCGAAGACTATATATTTTTAAAGGCCATCTAGGTGTGTATTTAAAAAGAATAAATTTTTTCAAAGGTCATCTAGGTGTGGATTTAAAAATGATAAATTTTCAAATGCTATCTAGGCGCGGATTTAAAAAAAGTATATTTTTTCAAAGGCCATCTAGGTGTGGATTTAAAAAAGTTTTTCAAAGGTCATCTAGGTGTGGATTTAAAAGAGTATATTTTTTCAAAGGCCATCTAGGCGTGGATTTAAAAATGCATAATTTTAAAAGGCCATCTAGGCGTGGATTTAAAAATGCATAATTTTAAAAGGCCATCTAGGCGTGGATTTAAAAAAAATATTCGTTTTAAGTCCATCTAGGTGTGGAATTAGAAAAAATTCTGAGGCCATCTAGGTGTGAAATTAGAAAAAACAATGCTAAGGCCATCTAGGTGTGAAATTAAAAAAAAATGCTAAGGCCATCTAGGCGTGGAGTTAAAAAAGTATATTTTTTCAAATGCCTAGAGATGGGCAGTGGGCAAATACCCGGTAAATTGGGTAAATACCCGGTATATTGGGTAAATACCCATTTGTGGGTATAATAAATACCCACAAACGAGTATTTATTTGGGTATTTACTATATTAAATAGTAATACAACATCTTACACCCTATTTCCGGGTTTCTGTTATGAAATCGATTTAGAATGGACAGGTTTACGATACTTTAAAGATGTGGGTAAATATTTGGGTAAATACCCGAGTTTTTACCCAAAAATTTGGTATAAACTCATTAACTGCTGAACCACTTGACATAGGCGCCCAAAATTTTGAATACATGTTTTTAATGTCAAAGCAAATATAAAAATCCAAAATGGGGTCCCTGGGTCCATGTTTTGATATAGCCCCCATATAACCGTATTTCCCGATTTAAGGTATTTTTTGTCTATTAGACAAACTTTACAACCAAATTGGCTGTAATTTGACACAGAGTGTCCATGCAAAAATTTATGTATGTAGGTTTCATGTTAACTGGTAGTCCCATACAAAGGTACCCCTATTTTGAGTATTTACCGAACAATTGGGTATAAACTCATTAACTGCCGAACCACTTGACATAGGCGACCAAGATTTGGCTCAGATGGTTTTTATATTAATACAAGTAATGGGGTCCCTGGGTCCAAGTTTTGATATAGCCCCCATATAACCGTATGTAAAAAAATATTTTTCAAGAGCCATCTAGTCTAGGATTAAAGAAGTCAAGTACCATCAAGGCAAAGATATTTTATAATAACATTTTTTTTCAAAAGCCATCCAGGCTTGGTTTTAAAAATTATTTATTTAAGGGCAATCTCGAAATGGGTTTAAATATATAAATATAGTGATTCTAGGGCAATACTTAAAAAAATACGTTTTTCTTATAAAAAAAAGATGTTCAAGGGCCACACAGGCATGGAACCATCTAGGAGTGAATTTGAATTAAAAGCAATTAAAGAAAACTTTTTTCAAGCACCATAGAGGAGAGGACCTTTAAAAATGTTTTCAAAGAACTTAAAAAACTTCAGTAGTGTTGGCGGTTTATTTGGGATACCATTTGTATTTTGTTTTTGCAAAATAGTCAGGCTGAATCCCAGTTTGTTGTTTTTATAAAAAAAAAACAACTATTTATTAGTGGGGAATGTATGGCATTGTTTGCCGAGGGGTAAGACAGCAAGACTATAACTTCGGATCACGCCACTGATCCTCATCAGTTCCCTTAGTTTTTTGTTGGGATATTCTCCCCAGAAGCTATTGCTTCTATACAAAAAACCTTTCATACCCAAATGTCTCTTGTAACAAAGCGAAGTACTTAGCTGACCAACGACATAAACTGCATGAGAATTTCGCTGGTGCCTCACTTCGAGGTTAACAAGGCATTTACAAAGAATTCCATACCTTTCCCATTTAAAAAAACATATTTTTCGAAGAACCACCAATTAGTGTTTCCTAAAAAGTTTTCACAAGAATATTTTTTCGAGAACCTCCAAGGAGTACTTTTTGTAAAAAAAATTAAAAATAATATTTTTTTAAGAATCATCAAGGAGGGTCTTTTATATTTTGTTTAAAGAATATTTTGCAAGGACCATTTATGTGTGTGTGTTTAAAAAAAATATTTTTTTCAAATTATTTGGACCAAAAAAAACACTGTCCACACCAATTCTCCCCTCTCTCGTTATTATCTAAATCATTAATGTTTTACATTATTGCTTGTCTCACCATCTGTTTGTATGTGTCTGTGTGTGTGTTCGGTGTATTAACAACAAATACTTAATACCATAACAGCTTGTATTATAATCAAGGACCTTCTTCTACTATCCACTAAACACTGCCACTGCAAAAAAAATTCTGAAGAGCAGAGTGAACAGAAAACCTGACTCTACTCTGACATAAAATAAAGACATTTGCATAAAATTTGCAAATACGGGGAGACAAAGAAAAAAAATACGAAGAATCTTTTTAAAAAAAATATATTTTTGATATCATAACCGGCTGGATATTTTTTAGAAAATATTTTTAAAGTATCCCAGAGAATACGATTTTAATGCCTTCTATTAATAGATAACCCTAAATAGGTCTTCTATGTATTGAAGTCCTCCGAAGTGGCATCAGTCTACATCACACCTTTATAAATTCTTTAAATATTTGAAAATTATTTTCATTTCTGAAAATTATTTATTTCCATTTCTCAAAATTAAGCAAGAAATTGTAAATGCGTGGTTGAAACATTACAAATGAAAAAACAACCACACACACACATTTAAAACCGCATGTATGTTTCATAGAATGAACATTTGTCAGTTTGTAGAAATACCAAAAGTTTCTCGAAGCAACGTTGGCCGAGGTAGGCCGAGAACCGAACGTATTCTACTACTCAACATAAATCAAATAAACCTCAAGTTTTGATGGTGGTTGTGGTTAGATTTTGGAAACTAGGCGAATAGTGAATGTACATACATTGGATTCCATTGAAATATTTAAATAATAGTCAATAGCTGTCATCAGCAGTACCTGCAGCACCTACCATCCATCATCCTTAATCAATCAGTTATATTAAACACCCGCCCCCCCTTCATTCCCCTTTGGTTTGTGTGTTTGGTTTTATAAAAGTGATGACCTCCCAGCCCGACCCTTTTAATTGCCCTATGCACTATCCTCTCGTTCGCTGTCGTTTATATCTCAAATATCATTATTAGCACACCTAGACATGTTTTTTTAATTCGCCTTTAATTTTATAATTCATACCGTCATTCGCAAATTTCTATGCGCCTCAAACCAAAAAAAAACTAAACCAAAATTCGCATGTGTCATTTGACGTCAACAACAATAACTACAACAACTACTACTACTACAAAACACCACCAACACAACAACAACATATTCCCCCTCTTGACCACCACGACGATGACAACAACAATGACCATCCTTGTCCTCCAACAACACCAACCACCACCACCACGGACCACTAATGACAAATCATCACCTCGACCACCACGACGACAACAACAACAACCACTACGATGACACGTTGAACCAAAAAGGTTACCGGATTTTGTCGTTCACCTCAGGAAACCCGCAAAGCGAGTCCCACAGGATCTGTGACATCATCGGTTTCAAATGCAGCCCTAACACCGTCACGCCAATTAACGGATGCCGAAAAATTACGCAAAGTCATATTGGAATTGGTCGATACGGAAAAAACCTATGTTAAGGTAAGTGATAAGAAAAAAAAGTCGCACATATTTTCAATTAATAAGAAGTAGAACAAGGTTCAGATTTATAAACGTGTTTTTTTTTTTTTTGCAGCATTTAAATAATCTACTTGAAAACTATTTGGAGCCACTGAAACGTGAAACTTTCCTATCGAATGCTGAAATCAATGCTCTCTTTGGTAATATCCATGAAATTGTCACATTCCAGAGGCAATTCTTACAAAATCTGGTCGAGGCCTTAGAGCTGGAACCTGATTTCCATAAATTTGATCATCCTAGTCAATATCGAGTAAGTAGCAACACACACACACCCACACATTCTATTAGAATTTTCCATCGAATCCCTAATTTTATTTCTTTTCCTACAGAATGTCCTCTTTGCCATCGGTTCCGCATTCCTTTACTATGTAAATCATTTCAAGCTCTATTCATCGTTTTGTGCCAGCCACAGTAAGGCCCAAAAAGTTTTGCATCCAAGTAAGTTCGATTTCGCTACCCCGTTTCTTTCCCGCAACCTCATTCTACCAACTTTCAGATGAAGGAAATCATGCATTGCAAGAGTTCCTAAATGCTCGCAATCCCAAACAGCAGCACAGCTGTACCCTGGAATCGTATCTGATTAAGCCCATACAACGTATCCTAAAGTATCCCCTGCTATTGCAACAATTGCGTAATTTAACCGATTCCCGGGCCGATGAACATTTACACTTGTGTGGTAAGACAATCTAGAAAACCCTTCCCCGGATCTAAATTTGTTTATATTCCGTTTTCTATTTTTTTTTCACAGAGGCCCTCAAGGGCATGGAAAAGGTAGCCGAACACATCAACGAAATGCAAAGAATCCACGAAGAATATGGTGCCATATTTGATCATTTGTTCCGTCAACATCAAAAGGCCTGCAAACAGCCCATTGACTTGAGTCCAGGTATGCATGGACAGCTACTGAGATTTCCAGAGCTTCCAATGAAAATTCATTTTTGTTATATTCACTCCTTAGGTGATCTTTTGTATTACGGCGGTGTGGAATGGTTGAATATTTCCGATTTTCTGGGCAAAATCAAAAAAGGTTTGGAGCTACATGCCATGTGCTTCGTATTTAAATCAGCGGTTGTGTTCCTTTGTAAAGAGCGTCTAAGACAGAAAAAGAAATTAATGGTAAGTTCAAATTACTTTTGCAGCATCAGGAAATCACCATCTCACTCTTTCAGTTGCTTATTCTCCCATTATATATCTACGACTCTCTTACATTGCTTCATCGTTTTCAGGCTCAGATTCAATTAACATTGACTTCCAAGTCAATGACTATTGACTTCCAAGTCAATGACTATTGACTTCCAAGTCAATGACTATTGACTTCCAAGTCAATGACTATTGACTTCCAAGTCAATGACTATTGACTTCCAAGTCAATGACTATTGACTTTATAGTCAATGACTATTGACTTTATAGTCAATGACTATTGACTTTATAGTCAATGACTATTGACTTTATAGTCAATGACTATTGACTTTATAGTCAATGACTATTGACTTTATAGTCAATGACTATTGACTTTATAATCAATGACTATTGCCTTTATCGTCAATGACTATATAGCCAATGACTACTGCCTATTCAATAGTCAATGTCTATTCAATTCATAGTCAATGACTATTGACTTTATAGTCAATGACTATTGACTTCATAGTTCAATGACTACTGACTTCATAGTTCAATGACTATTGACTTTATAGTCAATGATTATTGACTTTATAGTCAATGACTATTCAATTCATAGTCAATGACTATTGACTTTATAGTCAATGACTATTCAATTCATAGTCAATGACTATTGACTTTATAGTCAATGACTATTGACTTTATAGTCAATGACTATTGACTTTCTAGTCATGACTATTGACTTTATAGTCAATGACTATTCAATTCATAGTCAATGGCTATTGACTTTATAGTCAATGGCTATTGCCTTTATAGTCAATGACTATTGACTTTATAGTCAATGACTATTGACTTTATAGTCAATGACTATTGACTTTATAGTCAATGACTATTGACTTTATAGTCAATGACTATTGACTTTATAGTCAATGACTATTGACTTTATAGTCAATGACTATTGACTTCATAGTCAATGACTATTGACTTTATAGTCAATGACTATTGACTTTATATTCAATGACTATTGACTTTATAGTCAATGACTATTGACTTTATAGTCAATGACTATTGACTTTATAGTCAATGACTATTGACTATACAGTCAATGACTATTGACTTTATAGTCAATGGCTATTGCCTTTATAGTCAATGACTATTGCCTTTATAGTCAATGACTATTGACTTCATAGTCAATGACTATTGACTATACAGTCAATGACTATTGATTTCATAGTCAATGACTATCAATTTCATAGTCAATGACTATTGACTTTATAGTCAATGACTATTCAATTCATAGTCAATGACTATTGACTTTATAGTCAATGACTATTTCCTTTATAGTCAATGACTATTGACTTCATAGTCAATGACTATTGACTTCATAGTCAATGACTATTGACTTCATAGTTCAATGACTATTGACTTCATAGTCAATGACTATTGACTTTATATTCAATGACTATTGACTTTATAGTCAATGACTATTGATTTTATAGTCAATGACTATTGACTTCATAGTCGATGACTATTGACTTCATAGTCAATGACTATTGACTTAATAGTCAATGGCTATTGACCTAATAGTCAATGGCTATTGACTTTATAGTCATGACTATTGACTTCATAGTCAATGACTATTGATTTCATAGTCAATGACTAGTGACTTCATAGTCAATTACTATTGACTTCATAGTCAATGACTATTGACTTCATAGTCAATGACTATTGACTTCATAGTCAATGACTATTGACTTCATAGTCAATGACTATTGACTTCATAGTCAATGACTATTGACTTCATAGTCAATGACTATTGACTTCATAGTCAATGACTATTGACTTCATAGTCAATGATTATTGACTCCATAGTCAATGATTATTGACTTCATAGTCAATGATTATTGACTTCATAGTCAATGACTATTGATTTCATAGTCAGTGACTATTGGCTTCATAGTCAATGACTATTGGCTTCATAGTCAATGACTATTGACTTCATAGTCAATGACTATTGACTCCATAGTCAATGATTAATGACTTCATAGTCAATGACTATTGACTTCATAGTCAATGACTTTTGACATCATGGGCAATGACTATTGACTTCATAGTCAAAGACTATAGACTTCATAGTCAATGACTATTGACTTCATAGTCAATGACTATTGACTTCATAGTCAATGACTATTGACTTCATAGTCAATGACTATTGATTTTATAGCCAATGACTATTGACGTCATAGTTAATGACTACTGGCTTCATAGCCAGTGACTATTGACTTTATAGTTAATGACTATTGACATTATAGTCAATGACTATTGACTTCATACTCAATGACTATTGACTTCATAGTCAATGACTATTGACATTATAGTCAATGACTATTGACTTCATAGTCAATGACTATTGACTTCATAGTCAATGACTATTGACTTCATAGTAAATGACTATTTACTTCATAGTCAATGACTATTGACTTCATAGTCAATGACTATTGACTTCATAGTCAATGACTAATGACTTCATAGTCAATGACTATTGACTTCATAGTCAATGACTATTGTCTTCATAGTCAATGACTATTGATTTCATAGTCAATGACTATTGATTTCCTTCTTCCATTGATATTAGAGTCAATCCACCTATCCCTCCTAGAAATGTCCCCTTTCCCAAAATGATCTACATCTCAATTTTCTGTAATCTAAATTTTTCTTTATTTTCTCTTTATTCTTCCCCTTAGGGTGGCTCGAGTAAAAGCACTCCCAACGAAGTGGAAATCATACGTTATCAAGTCTTAATACCCGTTACTGAAGTCCAGGTGCGCGCCTCATCGGCCAAGGATATGGATTCACATTTCCTTTGGGAATTGATACATTTGCGTTCCCAGCTGCAACGACGTTCCGAAAAGGTCTATGTGCTTTCGAATAGCACTGCAGATTTCCGTAATGCATTCCTAAAGACCATACGCCAGATAATACGTGAAAGCGTACGCAATATGTCGATTCCTATGAAGAATTTCGGTGGTAGTTCGGGTTCGGTGTCGGGTATGTCATCACAGGGTGGTTGCTCCGGAAGTTCACAGACCTTGGAAAGGCCCAAGCAGCAGGTAAGCTATTGCATTTTTTGCTATACAGAATATAGGCTTGATTCTCTTTCCGTCTCTATCATCACCAAATGACTAACCAAATGTATTGCTAATGTTTGTAATACCTC
>NW_026876723.1:0-20257 GCF_032173495.1 Musca vetustissima
GCCTTTTCATCCTTTTCTTTGACTCCAATTGAAATATTTTCTTCCATCATTCAAACAGCTGATTTCCTTATGTTTCACATACGAAAATAGAGCGCGTCCTATTCGGAAAAAATACATATGTAATTGCATATCGTTTTGACACATTGAAATTTCCGTATGTTTCACATGACGAGTTCGATTTCCATATGTAAAAAAGTGACAGCACATATGTAAAATACATATCGTGTAAAAACACCATTATTTTGGCGCAAATCAAATGCTTTCTTGAATCAGATGTTTATTTGCTTAATCTTACTAAATGTTGTCTGTTTACTTTTCTCAGTATTATCGCAAAAAGAGTAAAAAGGGCTTACTCTATGGACTAGAACTTACTGAATAAATGTTACTGGAAAAGTAACCAGACAAACCTAATATTGGACTTCTTATACTTCTAGGAATTCTGTGTTCTTAGTGAAGTCCCTTACACTTTTCCATTCACACCCCCCATAGGTCGGTTAGGTCATGGATAGTGTTATTTCCCAAGCATTTGCAGTTTCATAGGAAATGTTCCAGCGTTTCGTTGTCTTCCTCATACGCTCTATACCAGCTGCAGTTATAGAATTAACTTGCTTGTTTACTATCCGTCATTATATGTATTGTATCCTGACCAGAGTCCAAACTTAACCAGTTTAAGCATATCCGCATGTAGGACCGTTATCTTATCTTGCATGCGAAGTGAAATTTTTGTTCTCGTCCCAGTTCCGATTTTCTAACTAGCCGGGAGCCATTTGTGTAACAACAGTTGCCAGAGGGCATTTGTGCAAGTGGTCCGACTCAAAACTTTTGATTGAGGATCTGATATCAATTGGGTATATGCTCCAGATAATTGATTCATCTTTGTTGTGAGCTTAGCGATATCCGTACTTCCTGTACCATCTTATCATCACACTCCGGCATTCTTAGATGGTTATGTTTGTCTTACTTTCGTGTTCAGACTCGGTATGTGATTTAGTTTCTAGTTTTAGCTCGCGGCTTTGCCGATATATTTAGCTATACCAAAACGTAAACAGATACATCGGATTATAAATTTTAAAAAACCTTCGAGTAGTAGCAATCTATGATCAAAGTATACGGACATGTTTAGAAAAGTACCTGCGTATAATGACTATAGGTTAATTGTATAATTGTACCGGGCGATTGTTGTAAACGATAATCTACACCAAATACAAATTTCAGCAATTTTTAATGGAGACTGGTTTTAAATCTCAAACCCCCAAAACGTGAACCGATATTGAAAACGCATGGTAGGGAGGGACATGTGTATGAATTCCTTGAAATACTGCAATTTAAAGGGCAAATTTATATGAGATTATCCCTGGAGACTATACCTAAAACGGGACCAATATTGATTACATTGTGTAGAAATTACCGAACATTTGGAGTTATCATTATTTAGGTGCTGTGTTTAATTGGGGACCGATATAGATCAGTTTCAAACTTGAAACTTTTGCATCCTTCACGCTAAATATTAAAAATACCAAACTTCCGTAGAGATCATTATATGGGGGCTAGACCTATATAGTTCGTTCTCGAACCTGATGTTCTAGTTTTTTTATCTCAATATCCTCCGAAGGTAAAATGATTACAACTGATGGCTAAATTGTCAAAGTAGTCGAAGAATTCTATAATGTGTAGGGTATAAAGTATATGGGTACCAGCCTAAAACGCTGAATAAATCGGTTAACTGTTAATATAAAAAGGGAAAATTGAGTACTTTTGGGGGCTAACCAAAAAAATTACATATATTTATAATTTTCACTGTGGAGTACAGTTATATGGGAGCTATGACTAAACCTGGACAGATATAGCTCATCTTCGAACTTAACCTGCCTGCAAACGAAAGAAAACTCTGTGCAAAATTTTGACGATTTATTACAATTCCTCTAGAGTCTGGAGTGATTACAACAGACAGGCGTGAAGAAGGGAAAATCGTCATAGAATTTTATTCTGCTCCCGAATATATCTACTTTATAGCGTCGAAAACGATTATTTCGACCCTATGCTGGAGGGTATAAAAATATTTCTTGGGCTCCGTTGGAACATAGCATATATGTATTTGCAATGAGATACAGTGTTGTATTTTTGTTTTTAGGACAACAGCGACATCTTTTGTTTATGCATCCAAACTATTTTGGTTGCATTGCTTGTACCCGGATCTTGGCAACCCTTGCATAAATTTTTGTTTGTCATATTAACAAAATCTTTTTTTGTTGAGTACAGAGACGACCATTACTAAAAGAATTTTTATTGCCGATTGTTATTTAAAACGAAAACGCTGCAACAAACAGAACTGTCGAGTGCGTTGTTTTTTTGTGCTGTTCAGAAAAAAAAGAAAGGAAGAAATAAAAAACAGTTGAAGTGAAAAAACAATAATTATTGTAACAAAAAAAGAAATAGAGAGCACAATTCGGTTAAAGACTCCTCCAATAATTTAATTACGCATTAACAAAAAAGATAAAAAAACGCAAAGTTAATTCCCTGTTGAATTGTGAAATTAGCTGTTTTTCCCTCGTCTAGAAGAACAAAAGAAGGAAGTTCTCGTCAAAGTTTTGGTGAATTTTCACAAATTACATATTAGAACAACAACAAAAACAACTGAAAAATGTTTAATAAAACCTCCATTTTCCTGCTGCTATCAACGGCCTGCTTGTTAACAGGTAATTTAATAATAATGCAATAACACCAAGTTTGTTTCTAATTCTAGAATCTGGAGACGAATTGCAAACAAAATGCTATTAGTTCGGTCTATTGCACTTGTCGTCGTCGTTAGCAGTTCTTTGTTTGTCAGTCAGTTTTTTTTCTATTGCTGTTAATTATCAAATTTACCTCTTCCATTTTGTTGTGTGACGGCGGTGTTGTTGTTGAACGTCATTCGGGATTTCTAATATTTTCGCTTTGTATGCCTCTTCTTTCATATTTGCTTGCTTGCAATGTAACAACAAGCAAATAGAGGTGGAAACAATTTCTTTAATTATGGAAATATATGTAACCTTAAATACCTAACAATAACAACAACAACTACAGCAACAAAGCCAATGATGATGAATCAGCTGATCGTCTGGTGTTTGTTGTGTTGAATAGAAATGGGGGAATAACCTTTAAAACGAAGCTTTTAAATTTTATTCCCCTCAGATTTATATTCCAAAGGGATAAAGGGAAAAAGTTAAGATTAGGGGCTCCACTCGGATCGCTTTGAAATTTGTACTGTAAGTAGTCCTCGTTGAGCTGATTACAGTGATACTTTCCGAGGAGATATGGACGTTGAAAGTTCGGAGCATACTTTGTTTAAAATAGACGTTTTCCTATTGCCACCAAGGTAATACCATCATTATGACGTCAACGTTTCCTCGAATGGAGATTATTACAGACCAATAGCTCCGCCTCCCGTTTTATCGAATGTTGTGGAATATGTTTTAAAAACAGCTAGATAATTATTTGGAGAAAAAAAAAATGCTTAATGATTGCCAATCCGGCTTTCAAAGTCATCGAAGCACGGCTATGCTACTAGTGGTCTTAACAGACTTAACAGACTATAAGAAGAAATCTTTCTGAGCATAACGTTTCAATAAAAAAGCCTTCGATAGGATTGACTATAAAATGTTAACAGGAAATTTAATAAATTTCTATGGCTTCAGCACAGATATATAAATTAATATATTCATATTTAACTGAAAGATATCAATGTATTTCTATGAATTGTATTCTCTCTGATTTATTGCCTGTTAAAAGCGGTGTTCCTCAAGATTCGATCTTGGGCCCAACGCTTTTGATTATGTTTTTAAACGATTTATTCCAAAATATTCGTCCATGTTGTTCTCCATATTCATATGCAGATGATATACAACTGTTATTTAAAGCATCTATAGACAATCCCGATACCCTTATAGCTACATGAATGGATGAATTCCAACCGGCTAATTGTTAATCGTACGAAGACACAAGCTTTGGTTTATCCCAGTTATGCTAAATCTAATTTGTCGCTGACTTATAGCTGTCAAGTTATTGATATCGTCAGTAGCATAAGATGCCTTGGCATACTTATTGATGATAAACTAACATTTGACAGCCATCTCGACAATGTTGTAACCCACACGCATTTAACATTACGCCAACACTGCGTACAAAAGTTACAAATGATACATTCTCTAATTATGTCTCACATATACTGTATTGAAATTTTCTCCCGCACAACTAAAACGAATATGAAAAGAATCAAAATTTGGATTTATCGAGTGGTTCGTTATATTTATTCACTTAAAAGCCCAATTAAAACTATTTAAAGATGTCAGCTCCTCTTAAGCTGAGGAACTTCAACTTCATCGCTAAAATCCTTGGGACAACTTACTTCCAACCCTATTAGAGTCGTCTCGGTCATACCAATTGTGAATTCCTCCGATTCGCTGTCATCTGTTGACTTAGTTGGATCATACAGCTGACCAGCGAATCGGAATTGAAGGAAAGAGGGTTTTCTGATTTGCTCGGCAACATCTCAAGAATATAAATTTCCGAATATTACAATTAAAAAATATTTTACGACGGTTATATATAGAAAGAGATCCCTTGAGATGGCGCCATAACCTCTCAATTGTGTTGGTATGCTGTCCCAATTCAGGATCAACAAATTTTTTTTTCATTTATTTCAATTTTAACATGTATAACGAAGCCTTTAGCCAATAAATGTAATACATTATGCAAAACAGTATGATTTAACTACTCAAACCAATTTAGACGAAAGTGTGTTTAGCCCTCCTCCGTCAAATTATCATAAGCCTAAAAAAAATAATATTAATAATTACTTTTCATTTATCTCCAAAGACTCTCCTTCCAATAATCTGACACTGTGACAGATCCAGGCCGAATGTACTTTTTAATAATTGGAATAAGTGTGTCTCGACCTATTTCCTTCACAGGAACAATAAACTGCCCTCTTACTGCCCCTCTTTACCTCACTAAATATCCATTGTCCTTCCACAATCTAAGATTCGTCTATTTCGACGGTTACTCAAGGGATCCCTTGAGGTGTGCGCCATAACCCCTAAATTGTGTTGGTATGTTGTCCCAATTCAGGATCAACAAAACAAACTTTTCAATCATCTCTCAAGACTCACTTTCCAATAGTGCGAAACTATAACAGATCCATGCTGAATGTACCTTTTAACACTAGAACGCCGAAGGCGGTCATTTTGACCCCTTTCGAATTTCAAGTACAAAAGCTACTGTGCATTTAATGACACTTTTTTTTAAAATTTGGTGAATTTTTTATAATAAACGTAATTCTATGAGGTACAAAAAGTCACCATATTTTAAAAAAAAAAGTGTCTTTAAATGCACAGTTGCTTTTGTACTTGAAATTGGATAGCGGTCAAAATGACCGCCTTCGGCGTTCTAGTGTTAATAATTTGATAATGTTACTGTGTAATCATACGGCCTTAACTGCAACGTATGTCCCTTCGGACATTTCAAAATACCAAACGGATGGGCACCAATTTGCTAATTTTGTTGTTCTCCTCCTACCAATATGTAATATAGATTTAATTATCGGAGTAAGGCCCCATTATTATGTAATTTTATTTTCATTTATCAATCTCATTAAATGTAATTTGTATTTCGAGTTCTCATTGAGACGAAATCTTCCTCCACAAAAATGATCAATATTGATCCTTTTTTTAGAGTAGCAACAGCAACTGATAATAGCTCCCATATGTCGGCACATTAGGGCTTTTTGATCTATTTTTTCTATCGAAATGACTTTAATTTGGTATTTTGGGTTCTCATTGGGTTACAAATCTTCAATATTGGTCCATTTATTAGGGTAGTCCCCATATAACTGTACCATCCAAATTATAATAATTTGAGGAGTTTGAGAGCTAGCAAATTTGTATTTTGGATTCACATTAGATGGAAAATTCCCTACAGAAAATAAATGTCCATGTTTCTGGACCTGGCATAAAAATACCCTAATTCTGGCATATCCTGGCATAAAAATAGCCTAATGTAGCACCGATCGATTGTAGGTATTTTGAATGTGCATCTCATGTTGTAGTGCGTATAAACATTATAAAAAATACTTTTTAGACTCAGTGACCCAGCTGACGCTTTATTAATTATCAAATTTTTGAAATGGCGGAAGTTTCTAATGTTGTTAGTTTCCATTTAACCTAGCTTTTACTTTTATTTTAAAAATCATCTAGTTTTTTGTCACGTTTTTTGGGTTTTGCATAAAAAAATTGAATATGAAATCTAAATTGTAATATTTTGTTGGATATTGCCCGATTTTTTTAATAACAAAAAATTGCCAACAAGACCAATACCAATGCTGTTTTTTTTACAGCCCCCAGATTGTTGTGATTATTATTCGCTTCTTTCTATTTGTGTTTGTTTTTTCTTTCGACCAAATTATTTTTGTTGTTCATTTCTATTTGTTGTTGCATTTTTTTTTCTCCTCCAAATAATCAACAAAGTGTGTTATTCGTCTCAACTCTTCTAAACACTTCTCCGACAAACAATAACAAATAAACTAAGAAGAAGAATATAAAAAATAAATGAAATAAATAACAAACACACATATAAACTATTGATGTTTGCAAAATAATGACAAAAAATTAATAAAACGACAACAACAATATTTCCAGTTATTTATTTATATAATTTTTGCATGTTTGTCATAATAATTTCTGTTTTATTGTTTTTATACAAAATCAAAAAAAAAAAATGTTTGTTTTTTCTACAGGTCAATTAGTGGGGAATACTTTCTCGTTCAGAGTTGTTTCTGTTTCAACTAAAAAAACAACAATTTTTAACTCGATTGTATGCATTTTGAGAATTAAATTTTTATACTCAATAATAAAGAGGAAGGGTATACATTTTGTATACCAATTTCAACACCTAACTATATTGGCTTTTTGATTGTCATTGCCTAAAAGTGGCAATGCATGGACAAGAACTTAACCCTTTACCACACTGTGGTACAGGGTATTATATATATATATGGGCAATATTGCCAATTTTTTAACATAGCTGAAGCGGAGGTTCACCCCTTTATAACTCGGGAACTACTTAAGTATATGAAAAAAGTGAATAGTTTTGGGTTAATTGATCTGTCGTTGCAAACTGTTTATGATATTGACCTCCAAACTTTATTTTTGTGGAAGCTGTGTCTACTTTAATGTAAAAAAATGTGTAAAAACAGGTTGAGGCGAACCAGTTTTTTTTATGTTCTCTATCGATTTGTGACTAAGCCACTCATTGCACGGTCTTCGTGTCAAAATAAAACAAGAAGCCAACAAAATGGGGACTACGCCCCTTATGTATCATTTTTCAAAATTTTAACTGCATCTACCTTTAAATAATGCTGACATTTTGAAGCTCGATTTTGAGTGTTTTTTGAATTTTAGTTCTAGCATTAATACGCGAACAGGAATTTCTAAAAATCGATTATACGATTATTGTAGTCGCGAATCTGCGTAATTTGATATGTAGTTTGTATATGTAGTATGCACAGCTTCAGAGTAATACTCATCCGAAGGTGCGAATTTTGTGCGATCAAATTTCTAAAAAACCTATTTTTAGGGCCAAATTTTTAGATCTGTCAACTGAATGATATGGGTACCCGCGATCAATAAGGTTTTTTACGTTTCGGATGATATAAAATCTCCTTCGTGAAAATCCATCTACTAGAACGGCGGGAACTGGCCTTCCAAAAACACGAAATTTGGCAAAAAATGTTTTTGAAAATATCGCGGATTTATTTGCGTTTTCTGTGTATCATTTCCGCTTCAATAAATTACCTCATACGGATTTCGATCTTTTTCGAAAAGAGAACTTTAAAAACTTCAGCCGAAAGAGAGATGTACGCAATTTATCTCAAAAATAGATTGTGATGGCACATCCATGGTTCTTAATGGGCCACATTGAAATGGTATAGATCGATGTATTTTTTTAGGGTGCACACCGAAATCGGATGCGCGTTAATGGCATATGGAGTTTTCGGAAATTACTCGCGTTTTACGATTTTTTTGGTACTTCAGTGCAACGTGTGGCACATCTTAGCCGTCAAATGAAATTTCGCAAAATATATATGGATTGGAAGATAAACGTCAGTACTTCCTGGAAACCGCATGCGCATCAAATGATTTTGACAATTACGGGACTTAGACGCAATTTAAAATGTATATTTCATAATATTATTTGATTTTAAGGTTTATTACTATTTATAGAATTCTAAGATTTACAGGAAGGGTCTTGATATAATCCGCAAGGCGTATACTTATACACAAAAAGTAATTATTACTATATATATCAAATTTTCGGCGAAATTCGGGTAAAATAGAAGAATAACCCCAACATTTTTTTCTGAAATTTCTTGTATACAATAAAAAAAAATAAATATGATGACATTATTTTTTCGAACCAAGAACAAATATTTTCCCTCAATATCTTGTTTCGTTGTCGCTTTGATTTAGAAACCGATACACGGACGTGTGTGATTTTGATATCATTTGATTCATCATGGTGTTTAGATTATGTAGATATTTTTAAATTAATTTTTAGGTGTGTGTATGCCATTAATATAATGAAAATATTGATGTAATCTGCTATATATTTTTTATTTTTCTCATATTTCGCGAATATGTGCAACTTTATCGTGATTATTATAATATATTCATATTCTTATTTTACGGAGGAAGATATATATCAACGTTTTTGGTCAATATAATAAACGGCGTAAATTTAAGATTTTTTTCTTATGCCCAAAATTAAAACCTCGATAACTTTTGCGCGCATCAACCAAAATTTTGATCGCGAACGGTTTCGGAGTCAGAACATTTTTCTCTATATGTGTACCAAAAATCATTGATGTGCCACAAAAACAAAAAAGCTGATTTTTTGAAAATGGAATATTAAAAAATTGGCAATATTGCCCATATATATACATGTTTGAGGAGTTTGTAACTGGCAAAAGGAAACGTGATTCTATGCATATTCTCATGGTTCCTTTTGAGACCTGACAGAGGCAATGAGCCACTAGGAAACTCTATTCTGATGTCATTAAAATCTCTATGAGAGGGGGCATAGTCATTAATGTGAGTACTCCTCCTCATATAACTGTGCCCTTTAAATTGTAATATTTTGGGGATGTCCCATCCTACCCTGCGTCGTCAATATCGGTCCACTTTTTGGGGCTTTTACGAAAAATCTCCATTAAAAATAGCTGAGATTGGATTCCCTACTAGGAAACTCTATTCTGATGTCATTAAAATCTCTATGAGAGGGGGCATAGTCATTAATGTGAGTACTCCTCCTCATATAACTGTGCCCTTTAAATTGTAATATTTTGGGGATGTCCCATCCTACCCTGCGTCGTCAATATCGGTCCACTTTTTGGGGCTTTTACGAAAAATCTCCATTAAAAATAGCTGAGATTGGATGTTCCCTATATTTTTATTTCAAGTACCTGTCAATTCATTTATGGTGGAGGGCCAAAGTCAAAACATTTTAACTTTTTTTTAATTTATCTTAAAGGAAGTTAATAAAAACTTTCCATTTTACAAAATATGGGAAATAAATTTGGAATAATGATTTACTTTGCACTCTTTTTCAGAGCTGTTGATATTACTTAGCCTTCGCGTGGAATGTAATATATTATATATATTTATATATATTAAGACCATAAATGAAACAATTATAACTGTGATTATATGTACACATGTATTTCAGTACAACAGCAATAAAAAAATAAACATGTACTACTGATGCCATTTAAAACAAACTTTTGTCTGCCCATGTATTCTGTTGGCTTATCAGTCATCTTGCTCCATGTTCCCAATGTGTGTGTAATTGTTGGTTTTATTACTCGATGTGTGTGGAGAAATCAAAAAGAATTAAAAATTATTATTCATTAAATGCAAACAAAAAACTATGGAAAGTTTTTTATATACAAAAGAGAGCGCGGAGCGGGGAAACAACGTCATTGGCCAGAACTCAAAACAAAGATTTGAATTACATAAAAAACAATATGAGTGATAATATTGATTGGAACACTCCACTATGGTATGGCAGTTTGCAACAAATGATGGCGATGTGTTTTCGGCATTTGTTTGTTGGTTTTATTTTATTTACTACTTTAATGGTCATCAATGGTGGTGTCTATTAAAAAAACCCCTAGCCACCCGTCTATATTCAAATCACTTCGCATTGTTTTAATGCGAACTATGCAGATATTTATTGGTCAATTAACTATGCATGCTGAAAACATAAAAATTCTGCCTTACGAATGCACTGGGTATACATATAAAACTCCTAGTAATAATTTTTAAAACCCCCTAAAGAACCTATGTTTGTTAGACTGGACACCACCATCATTTGTTTTTGAAAACTTATTTGATTTTCAAAAATCACACACACTCACAATCTGGGTGCATTGTGTAGTTTAATGACTAATTGTATTCCATGACCAATGACCACACAATAGGCCCTTATCAATTTTTGGATAATTGTAAAAAAATACGCCTACTATTATTTTTAATTCTGCCCAAAAGTATACAAGTTCAGGGTATATTGTTATATATTCTTTATTTTATTTTTTTGTGTATATATATGTGTGTGTGTGCATCCGTTTTTTCTCTTTTTAATAAATGGCAAACGAAAATGCCATAACCACAGTTAACTAACCTTTGCAAAGAGCAAAGTTATGACATTGCCCTTTGTCTTATTTTTTTCCTGCATGATTCATATTAACATTTTGTAGCTACCTGCAAATGTATTCTTGAACTATGAATGTATTTTTATTATTTGCTATTGTGGTAGTCTGTCGTAAGCAGCTGCATTTTGTGGTTTTACTGGTATGATATCAAATAACATTTAAAATTTTATTTTTTTCCGAATCCAAGCAGATTTGAAAAAATGCGCGATTAAGGAGGGAATGAATTTTTTCGGAAAGTATAGATTATTGTGTACGAATATTTTCAATTTGTAAATATATACAAAATCAGTTTTTAATGCCAATTTAATTTTTTGCAGTTTTTTTGCTATTAAGACATACAATCTAGGAGGATAGGTAGTTTTATTTAGAAGAGCATAGGCATTTTCGAAATTTCGTCGGCTGCGAAAATTCCTTCTTAATTTTATAATATCTTTTGTTGAGCTTTCTATGTTTGTGCCCAAGATGACTAATTTTGACCAAAAATAGCGTTGCTTTGTGTTCATTAAAAGTATCGTAATTGATGACGAATTGTGGAATTATGGTTATGAGGTGCTCAAAATCCCATACTACGAAATAATGGGGAGTCCGTTTATGTGAGTTCTACCCCGGAACTTCAGTCATTATTGCTAGTTTTTGGTACAAATATTTTACACGCTATGAGAACTCAAAATACCAAATTCCAGGCAATTTGATTGTAATCTGTAATCTGCCAGCCATTTCGGTCTATAGGCTTGAGTGTGTGATTTTGCCTACAGTATTATAGGTTTCTATTATACTATTGGGCAAAAACTTTTGATTTAGTTGTGAAATAGATTCCAGTATGCCGATTAGCGTTTTGTTGAAACTTCTCGATCTAGGACACACAATGATGGTGTGGAGATATCAAGTTTTTCTCATAATACACTTTTTTCAAAATATTAATTCAGATTGAATTCTTTATCTTATTTCTTGTCATCATTCAAAATATTCCAAAAACAATGGTCTGTTTACCTATTAAACCATTTTTGTTTTGGTCACGATAATCTATCTAATCTTATCATTTAGAAGAGTGTACCTTACCTATCGAATTTACATACTACATGATTTGATTAAAAATGAAACAAAGAACAAGGAAAATGACAACAACATGATGGATGCTAGATTAGAGACATAACAAGACGTCAAATAAAATCGTGAGCACAATGAGCGATGCATAAGTCATGTCTGTGGATTAGAATTTTTGAAATTTATTAACATATCTAACTTGATATTGTACAAAGCCTATATCTTTTGATAGGTGTCTGTTTTATTGAACTATAAGAGCTACACATTTTTTTCCTCTCATTTATCGACGACTCATTCTGTTCTATACACTATTCATTTGTTTTAAGATCACGGTTTATAATAATTACTTTGACAAGTCATCAATGATGATGCATAGAATGACTCTCTATTTGGAAGATAAATATCAAACTAATATGATTGACGATTGCGATTTATTTCTGCAGATTACAATATAACAAAATAAATAAAGCAATCATGTAACTGATTATTTATTTTCTTATATACAATTAAATAGGCAGAGAGCTCTTCATCTTTTTATAAACTGATACCACCACATAACTAGAACAATCTGGACGATAGGACTTTTGAAAGTGTAGATAAGTGTTTATATTCATATTTAAACAGCTAACTACATTACGATATGTATATTTACTGTAGTGTTCTTTATCCATACATCTACATACCGGCTAAATCAACACTTTATCTCGTTATAAGTAAATATGTAAATAAATATACGATGACTTAAGATAATAAAGAAAAATGGAAGTGAACAAACACACTTTGGTCCAATTAAGATAATTTAATTTTGATCAAAGTGCCCAGCAGGGGTGGGGTGAGATTATATGAATGTTTGCATATCAAGTGATGATTGTTGGGTCTCTGACACCGTTGATGAAATCAAAATATGAAAGTAATGATAAAAGTTTGAATATATGTTCATATTTTTTTGTATCTCATGCTTACAAAATACATTGGTAATATTCGGTCCACATTTTGGTATAGCCCCCATATATAAGACGGCACTCTCAATTTTCGGTATTTTGAGTTTTACAGACGTCAAAAAATTCCAAATTGAGTGTCGGGAGGTGCGATTAAAATATAAGCCGAATTGAAAGTAGTTTTCTTCGATTGTCGTAGCGCACTTTAACATTGGCATCTATCTATTCACTCATGATTGATTGTTCGATTAAAAATAAATACGAAAAACAATTAGCGATTCACAAAGACAACATATATGGAGATACGATCTACGTTTAATTTGTCACGGTTATGTGGTCAAGAAATAACATGCGTAGATAACGCTAAGTATCCTAAATTAAAAAAAGGTCATGGTCAAAGCAAATGGTCCCGGAAATCAACCCAAAGTGGAATGTATAATCAGACCGATATTCGAGTTTGGAACACTTATTTGGAAATAAAGACGACCTTCTTTATTATTGATAGTCTATTAGAAAAAATTTAAACAAATCTTTGCCTTGGGTTCTCACAAGCGAAAAACTATATAGGAGCTATATCTAAATCTGAACCGATTTCAACTAAACTTAATCTAGAGATCTAGCGTACAAAGTGTGATGCAGCAAGAGTCTCCTGATTGTACATGGGTAAACTTCAAGGTAAAATTTTTGTTTTAATTCAACACCAGAGGTTTTGGTATCATCTCTAACAGTTCTTAAAACTCTTTTTTCATCAAATCGACAGATATTTCTTTTTTGTCGACGCGTTTCTGGTTTGGAAGTCCATTTTATGGCGTTACGCTATTTTAGACTAAATTCAATACCCTCTGCCTACTTTCGTATTAATCGAATAAACATAGGCTCTTCAGTGCATCATTCGCATAAAATCGCTGGGAAATATATAGGGGAGACTGGGGACCGTTCGGCACTTTTTTAGAGCTCTTTATCTTATTCAACAGGCAAAAAAACTTTATGGCCTCTGATACTTTATTGTCCTCTGATACTTAATTATAAAAAAAGTAGAACCAAAGACATATGATAAATTAGTATTAGTTAAAAATTTTACAGATTTGTAAAAAAGTGCGTTGACGTCTCAGGGCCACACACACAATCAAAAACCAGTAAGGACAGTTCAAAAGTCGGACGGGGCCGACTATATGATATCCAAAGTGGGGTACATGCAAGACATGTTAATATCTACAATATCCTTTAGATAGAACGGTCATAGAATCTTTGGAGGATCATCGAGATGAAATCGGGCGAAATTAAATGTGCTATCTAGATAAATATTTGAACCAATTGAAAAACCCCATACACATACCATTCTGAAACTAATTGAGGAACCGTTGCATACACTATTTGTTCTTTTGTAATCACTAAATTCAATTTAATATCCTCTGCCAAATTTCGTGTAACCTTTTTTACATATATATATATATATATATATTCGAACGAAAATTTATGTAAAACCTAGGAGCTATATCTAGATCTGAACCGAATTAAAAAGACTTCGCAGTCATCAGTCTGAATCTAATGCAATACTCTGTGCAAAATTTTGTCCCAATCGGACAAATATTAGGAGTTTGGTGTAGAAAAAATCGGACGAAACTATATATGGTAGCTATGTCCAAATCTGAACCGTTTTTAACAAATCTTCGCAGACATCAGTCTGCGCCGAATTAAGTTCTTTGTGCGGAATTTTGTCCCAATTGGACAAATATTGGGAGTTTGGTGCATCATTCACATAAAATCGGACGAAACTATATATGGGAGATATATCTAAATCTAAACCGATTTAAAAAAAAAAAAAAACTTCGCAGACATCAATCTGAATATGATTCAGTACTCTATGCAAAATTTAGTCTCAATTGGACAAATATTGGGAGTTTGGTGCATCATTTACATAAAAGCGGACGAAACTATATATGGGAGCATACTTATGAAATTCAATCATCTCAGGATAAAGGTTGTAGCCTATGCCGATGATGTAGTCTTGTTGGTTGGGGGTAAGTTTATTACGACAATATCAGACATCCTGGAGGGTGCTCTTTCAACCCTGTCAAATTGGGCTTGCACCAAAGGTCTTGGTGTAAACCCCACAAAAACCGAACTGGTACTCTTCACTAGGAAATACAAAGTTCCTAGTTTCCGTCTGCCATCACTTGGTGGAGTGACATTAACCCTCTCTGATGAAGCTAAATATCTTGGCACTGTCCTAGACCGCAAGTTACTGTGGAATAGGAATGTCGAGGAACGCTCTAAGAAGGGATTGATGGCACTCTATTCATGCAAGAACTCCATAGGCAAGAGTTGGGGATTGAGACCCGGAATTATACACTGGCTGTATACGACGATTGTCTTACCCATACTTACCTATGGATGTCTTGTCTGGTGGCAGGGGGTGAATAAAAGAAGCTGCTGACAAGACTGAGCTTAGTACAGCGATCGGCTTCAATTCTGATCACTGGAGCATTAAGAAGCACACCACAAGCAGCCTTGAACGCAATCTTGAATCTCCAACCATTGGACATTCTGATCAAATTCCAGGCTGCTAGGTGTGCCCTGAGACTCCGGGAAACAGATGCCTTGAAATCGCGGAACTATGGTCATGCCAGCATTCTAAACATAACGCCAAGTAATGACCTTTTTAGGGGGGATAGTCATATCAGTGATTATATTCCCCCCCACAGGGATTTTAATGACATTAAATCGAATTTCCTAATATATGGCTCCCTACCTCTGCCAGGTCTGTCAATCTTCACAGACGGGTCCAAGATGGAAGAAGGCACTGGCGCAGGCGTCTACTGCAGGGAATTAGGTATACGAAACTCATATAAACTCAACAATGATTGTAGCGTTTTTCAAGCAGAGATTCTTGCAATCACGAAAGCGGCCGAGATAGTAAAAGCACTTAATACAGACTTTACAGGACCGGTGACTATTTACGTAGATAGTCAGGCGGCCCTGAAAGCGGTGAAGTCGCATACTATAAACTCGAAAGCAGTTCATGATTGTAAGACCGCTCTGAATGATATACGTCAAATAGTTGGGTTATGCTGGGTTCCAGGACATAACGATATTGAAGGGAATGAGATAGCCGACGAGCTTGCTCGAGGGGGGTCACAGTCGTCCAGTCTTCTGATTGAGAGGTCTGTGAAACCCCCTATTAGCTATTTCATTGGCAGAATCCGCGCGTTCTATTGTGAGGTAGTCGGCAACAGATGGCTAAGGGAATCTGCATGCAGAATCTCTAAATCTATCTGGCCAGAATTCTCTCATAAAAGAACGTCTTCGCTGCTGGATCACAACAAGAGGGAGATTAAGATCGTTGTGGGGATCATTACTGGTCACTGCAAAGTTAGATCTCTCACTTCTAAGTGGGACTCCAGTGGAGAGGATTACTGTCGTCTATGTGAGGATGAAGAAGAAGTGGAAACAATTGAGCACATCCTTTGCAAATGTCCATCGCTGATCAGCAGAAGACATAAACAGTTTGGATGTTATGAAATTGATAATCTAGTCTTCTTCTCCAAAATAGACCCTAACCTAATTCTAGGCTTTGTCAAAAAATTGACTTGGCTAAAATAATGTCTCTTCCGCTTCCGCTCCCTCCTATTCTGACTACCTCTCTCTCTACTCTTTCACTATCTTTTCTTCTTTCTCTTTATAGGTACACCTATAAATAATGGATGATCACAATGGACATAGTCTCCGAGTGGACGGCTGTTACAACAGCCGTACATCCCAAACCTAACCTAACCTAACCATATATGGGAGCAATTTCAATAGGGTTCGTCCTTGGGCCAAATAAGTGAACTGTGCCAAATTTCATCCAAATCGGACCATAAGTGCGACCTGTACATTGTTAACAAAAATACATGGGCGGACGGACGGACAGACGGACATGCGTAAATCGACTCGGAAAGTGATTCTATGCATATTCTTAAAAGGAACCATGGGTCTATCTCGATTCCTTTTGCCTGTTACAAACATATGCACAAAGACATAATACCCTGTATCACTGTGTGGTGAAGGGTATAATAACTTTTTTCTATCACATTATCATCAATACAAGCACGTTTGGTTTCATATATGTAAATTCGAACCATATCAAAGGATTATTTTTAAAGACAAACTCAAAAACATTTTAAGGAAATAATATAGCACTCTCTGTAAATGACAGATACACAATTCAAAAATACAAGTCGTCATTAATCTTAAATATAATCAGGAATTTTATATATATGCCGAATTTAGTTAAAAAATTTGTTTTTTGTATAACTAATAAAAGTCTGTCTAATGAGCTCTAGCCGAGGTTTGCATTGCTTTTCGATATCACTTCTAATAAAACACATGAAAACAAAACAATAAATAAAGTAAAAAGAAAAAAACAATACATATTTAAATTATACAACTGCGGCTGCGGTGATATCGTATTGCAATTGAAATTAATTGCCAATATTTTGGTTTGAAATTACAGTTATTGTTTTTGTTATTATTATTATATGATATACATATTTTGTTGTTTTTGTTATATTTATATAAAGTTTCCTTATTTGGCACTTGGCAACCAGTAGTGATTTTTTTTCTCGGTTTCTTTTTGTGACTATTACTGAATACTGTTGTTTTTTTACGCGATTAAACTTCATTATGCATGCATCATCAACAAATAATCGCCATTAAAACAAAACAAATGGTTATGTGAGTGTGTGTGCAATAATCAACCGCCCTTTTCAAGAGGAAGAGGAGGAGGAAGTCGAATAATGATTCACATTTGCTTAAATGCAATTTGTTTTACAGAATATAAACAAAGATAAATTTTGAAATCGCAAAACAACACAACTCTCCCCTTGTTTGGTTTTGTTAAAATTTTATTTTTTTAATGGACTTCTTTGTTTTTCGGAATTATCTGAATATGTTTTTTTTTTGGTTTATTTTTTTTTATAATTGTTTTTAATTTATTTTGGGATTTTTTAGTGTAATCTTCACACGATTCCAAAACAATGTTTCCTTTTCCAGTATTACTTTTTTCATTTCAATAATTTTTCGCTTATCAATTTTGAATGACAAATTATTTTTAATTTGTATAAGTTATTGCAGTTTATAATTTTTATTCTCAATGTTTATTTGGAAATTATCAGTTTTAATATATAGACTATTGCAATGACCTAAGTGGCGGCGTCTAAAAGAAAAAGGGCAGCCGAGTTGTTTATTTTCAATATTACTTAGAAATATGTGAATCAATACAGCATGATTTGAAAAGTATGAATCAATAATATAATCCGTTTCGGAATTATAACTATCATTGAGCGAATAACAATTGGGTTGTTAAAAATTTCTCTGCAAAATTTGGCTCTGCTTCTAATTTAAAAATGCTGCGTTATGAGTCCATGGTGAGGATAAGGGGGTTATGTGAGGTTAAGTTAAAAAGGGGTATCACATGATGTGGTCAATTACTGCATGACGGAATGATATCCTCCATGCCATCAATTCGCCCCCAATTGGTGCAAAACGCCATCTAGATCTCAAATGTGTCAAAACCACTCCGAGACAAACTCGGTCCTGCTGCTTTTTTGCTATCGCTAGCGGGTGTTCTCCGAGAATTGTATTTTCGAACTATTTCTTTAACTGTACCAGTGTGAATAAAATTCAATCCTTTATAATTCTATTAGTATACCTCTTTAGATCACGAAGATTCTTTCTGATATGGCTGTCTTTTACTCGAAATTGACCCATTCTTTGTTCTATTTTCTCTCTGTTAAATTTCATAATAAAATATTTTTCATTTTCCATTAATAATCAATTTTTTTCTTTTTATTTTCTAGCGGCTCAAATGAGCGTCAATTTGAGCAAAGCTGAAGTACCTTCTACAACAATTTTACCTGAGAAGCATACAACAAAAAGCACCACAAGCACTACAACAACTACCACCACCACAACAACAACTACAGAAGCACCCACAACTACTCCGGCCCCAACAACAACTACAACAACAGCCGCTCCCACAACCACTACAAGTGCACCCGATACAACAACACCAGCACCAGTTCCGACCACCACAGTTAAACCAGTACCACCCAAACCCTATCCCGAACCCGAGGTGGCAACATGGAATGCATCATGCATTATGGTTAAAATGGCAGTACAATTGAATTTCACTTATGAAACCAAAGGTAAGTAAGATTATATTTTTTCTCAATTGATTCTATCTGAAAATTTTTTTTTCCAGATAATAAAATGGTTTATGGCTTATATAACATTCCCAAGGATGCCGCTGTTGATCATGTTGACTGTGATAAGAATACCACACAATCTATGCAAATTAATTGGGGACCCGCCACTGCTCAACACATTATGGTAATGAATTTCGAACGTGCTAATGGCTCGACCAACATGACCATGATGATGTTTACATTGCCATTGTTGAATACCACTTTCCCAGATGCTAAAGGTAAGATGATTTTTTGGCGAGATGGAGAAGAAGAAAATATAAAAATTTTGAAGAGGATTTTGCAATCTTCAGCGATATATGACATAATAATTTCCGTCGATATATACTTATAGAGACTCACATAGAGTATACATTTTTGAAACCTTTAAGGTGCTAGTCTGTCAAAGCGATACTGAATTGTTAACACTGAAATAGTCTGCCAAAGATTTCCACAAATCCGTCCGATTCTGTAAATTAATGAAGAAACAATGGTAATAACGTGAGATCTTTCTAGTTGATTAACTTCAAGACTTTAGACTTTGAGGTCTCCGCGATGTTGAAGTATAGTTACTTGTTCTGTTTTAGTCAATTTGAGATTTTTTATTTTATATTTTCCCAATAGAGGAGAAAGGAACCAAACTGAATTCAACGGCTTCACTCTGTATTCATTAAGAGCTGCGGCAACTGCATCAGTATAACTGCTATTTAGACCTACTCGATATGCGAATTGAATAGAGGCTCCTTTTATGTCGCTGAACTCTCTCTTTAGGGCAAAAGCATATCCTTCCTGACACGCCTGGCTATGCTGACTTCGTAACCTCATGAAGATGGTCCACTGGTGTCATAAGCAGTTTTCAGATCGTCGTTCTTACAGGTCTGAATACATCTCCATTGCGTAGCACTAGTATTCGCACACCACACTGGTACCACATAGCTAGCCTATTGTTTTTTATGAGGTACAAATTTTCCTTATCTGCGCCCTAAGTACTGCCAGTAAGCGTCTTGAGGACCTTATCGCAAATAGCTGTGATTTGCGAGGATGTTTTGAAAATGCTGCCAAATGTGACCGATAATTGTATGCCCCTCGACCTGTACATCTAGTGACATTCTCATCTTCATAGTCCATGTGGTGAACAATGTGACCGAAGATTTCGTGATGAATACTTGCATATTCCTCACGTGGAAGGAGGCTGCTAAATCGGTGAGCTAGGCGTTCAACTTAAAACATATTTCCTCAATGATAGGACCCGACCTCATAATCGTACAATCATCTGCATACGTAACGATCTCAATGTTGTTGGTTGACGT
>NW_026876724.1:0-20184 GCF_032173495.1 Musca vetustissima
TCCTTACTGGTTTGTAATTATTTTTATTTGCAATCTATTTAACTACAAAATATTAAGCAAATTTTATGACACATTACAAAATAAACAGAGTTGTTAAGGTCCATTAATATTAACTTCTAAACAATCTTACAGTTGATACTTTTCATGATTCATTTTTTAGATAATTGTAATTAAAAATACATATCTTAATAATTATGTTACAAAAGGTAGACCTAAAATATGTTTCCTTTTTAATCTATTGACTTCATTGCTATCATCTAATAGAGATATAGCTAAGACATTGGGTTGGTTGCTCTATCTGTTGAGGTAGTTGGTACTTGGCTTAGTTATTTCATCCTTCACTTATGTAACCAATTATTGTTCACAAACTAAGGTGCATTTGATAACAATCTAAGTGTCTTCGATTGATACCTTTGTAAAATTTCTATGTTTGAATTCATCGCTGTACCCCATAACTCGATACCATATGACCACACAGGCTTCAAAACGGTTTTGTAAAGCAGGACTTTTTTTCCAAACTTAGCTGCTTTTTGGGATTATTTAACCAGTACATCTTTTTCGTTTTAATGTTGACCTCTTTTCTTTTTGATTGAATGTGCTCTTTCCATGTCAGGCGTCGATCAGCGTAAAATTCTATGACGATATAGCCATGTCCTTCTGTCTGTCTGTTGTAATCACTCTAGCGTCTAAACGAATGGAGATAGATCGCCAAAATTTTGCATAGAGTCGTCTTTTGCTTGCAGGCAGGTCAAATTCGAAGATAGGCTTTATCGGTCCACGTTTAGGCATAACTCCCATATAAGGGTACCCCCAAATTTTCGGTATTTTGGGGTTCTTGAGCGCGTTTTTCAACCGAATTCGCTGAAATTTGGTACATTGGGTTCCTATTGGGTACTTAATATCACCACAAAAAATTATAAATATAGGTCCACTTTTTCTGGTAGCCCCCATATAACGGTACCTCCTAATTCGCAGTATTTTGGGGGGTTTTGCTCGTATTTTTCTGCCGAATTAGCTGTAATTTAGTATTTTGAGTTCTTAATAGGTACAAAATATCTCCACACAAAATTATGAATATAAGTCCATATTTTCGGATAGCCCCCGATATAAGGGTACCCCCAATTTTCGGTATTTTGGGGTTCTTGAGCGCGTTTTTCAACCGAATTCGCTGCAATTTGGTATTTTGTAGTCGTATATGGTAGCAAATCTCTCTAGCAAAAATTATTAATATTCGCCCCCATTTTGGGGTAGTCCCCATATAACCCCCTTTTTATACCCTCCACCATAGTATGGAGGGTATATTAGTTTTGTTTTTCCGTTTGTAACACATCGATATAATCATTTCCGACCCTATAAAGTATATATATTCTTGATCAGCGTAAAATTCTATGACGATATAGCCATGTCCGTCTGTCTGTCTGTCCGTCTGTCTGTTCTAATCACTCTAGCGTCTAAACGAATGGAGATAGATCGCCAAAATGTTGCATAGAGTCGTCTTTTGTCTGCAGGCAGGTCAAGTTCGAAGATAGGCTTTATCGGTCCACGTTTAGGCATAGCTCCCATATAAGGGTACCCCCAAATTTTCGGTACTTTGGGGTTCTTGAGCGCGTTTTTTCAACCGAATGCGCTGAAATTTGGTACATTGGGTTCTTATTGGGTATTTAATATCACTACAAAAAATTATAAACATAGGTCCACTTTTTCTGGTAGCCCCCATATAACGGTACCTCCTAATTCGCAGTATTTTGGGGGGTTTTGCTCGTATTTTTCCGCCGAATTAGCTGTAATTTAGTATTTTGAGTTCTTAATAGGTACAAAATATCTCCACAAAAAATTATGAATATAGGTCCATATTTTCGGATAGCCCCCATATAAGGGTACCCCCAATTTTCGGTATTTTGGGGTTCTTGAGCGCGTTTTTCAACCGAATTCGCTGATTACTCAAATTCGAAGATTACTGTTCGGTTATAGATAATTCGTAGTGTAAAATCAATAATTACATCATAGCAGCTGGTTAATGTGTAAGTTATTCGATTCAATAGATTAGAAATACAGTTTTAAATAATCATTAATTGACAGTGGTGATATTAAAAACAAATTGGCTTGACTTATCGCAATAGGATTATACACTAAAATATTTTCTCCAATATTCACATGTTTTTCATTAATCGTTCAAAGACCAATGCAATCATTTATTCCCATTTCCACCAACAGTTATGTCTGTATTCTCATCTGATTCCCCAATATATGGCTGGGATCCCTTCCTCGCTCCGATTGATATCGCTTAGATCCCTCCTGTATAATTCCTGTTAAGGTTTTCAAAAGAATGCATTATCACATTATAATATTTTTAGCGAACCTAGATTTGGTCTTGGTCTTAACTATACAGGCCTTAGTATTTTTAAGAAAACCAAGATAAAGATCGAAGATAGAACTTGTGGCAATTGAGTTAGTCGTTTCCTCTATACATCTTCGAAATAATAGTTTTTGTCATATCAGTTTGATCAACTAAACTTAATAAGTAATGGATACATTTTGTTTTCAGTTAAGCTATGATGATAACCCACACAGATTTCACCACAGATTTCAGATTTTTATAACTTTTAATCCGACATCAGTATTTCGCTGCTAGATATCTCCCAATTATTGCTGATTCATACTTTTATTGAATTCATATTTATTTTCCCCAATGGTTGTAGAATTATTAAAATTCCAAAAAAAAAGAATGTTCCTTAACTGAAATGTTTTTTTTTTTTTTTTTTTGTTCAAAATGACAAAATGTAAAATGACAATAATTTTCATTTTACACAAATTTAATTCAAATATGTGAAGATAATGGCTGATGTGACTGACTGTGAAAATTTCTGCTAAGTCAATTCAGCGATTTTTGTGTCTACAGCCAAAAGCGTTTCTTTTTCTATATATACAGTGAGTGTAATAAGTATTTTGCCTCAATACAACATGCCCCGACATATAACATACAAACAAACAAATTTTTCTATTTTATATATAGATAGTTATCTGATTTATATTAAAATAGTTATCTGATTTGTTCCGTGATTTGAATTTGGTCCTAAGACTCTGTTGTCTGAGGATAGCTAGATTAAAAATTAGAACGTAAGGTTCGATAATGAACTATAGCCGCATTTAGATCTAGCCCCTGTGTGGAGGTTCCAGAAGGAGTGAACCGATATTCCTCATCTTCGAATTTGAACTAGGTTTGGAAGAAATAATAAGATGGGCAAAGTTTGGATGAAATCTAAATTTTCTGAAACGGATGGGGTTTGGAACCAATATTTCGAAAAGGCACATTTTCACCGTGTTAATGTGTATACACCCTCATTAGCCAAAATCTGAGGGTATATTTATCCATTACAATTTTCTGAAATTTGTATTATGGTTTACATAATCCACTTTTTGGTATGTTCCCTATATATTCTTTTCTAGTACCTGTCAATATATCTATGGTGGAGGGTATCCAAAGTTCGGCCCGGCCGAACTTAACGCTTTTTCACTTGTTTGTATTAAAATGGTTATCTGATTTGTTCTGCGTTTTGAGTTTGGTTCTAAGACTCTGATATAATCTTTCCACCTGCGGAGGATATCGAGATAAAAAAGTAGAACGTAAGGTTCGATAATGAACTATAACCCGCATTAAGACCTAGTCCCTGTATGGAGGTTCCAGACAAAGTGGACCGATATTCCCCATCTTCGAATTTGAATTAAGATTGGAAGAAATAATAAGATTGACAAAGTTTGAATGAAATCTAAATTTTTTGAAGTGCATTTTGTCCACAGATACATGGGGTCTAGAATCGATATTTCAATTAGCCACAGTGTATAATTATCCATTAAAAATTACAGAATTCTTTATTATGGTTTACATAATCCCTTTTTAGAAATGTCGGTATAGGTCCACTTTTTGGTATGTTCCCATTATTTTCATTTCTAGTACCTGTCAGTATATCTATGGTGGAGGGTATCCAAAGTGCGGCCCGGCCGAACTTAACGCCTTTTCACTTGTTTTAATTTAAGCTTATTTATTTCCACAAGGACTTCATGAAAAGTAATCGGCTTAATTGGGCGAGACATTAGACATTTCCATAAAGTTTTCAATTTTGGCTTTATCATTGGTGTTTCATAACGAGAATGGAGTAAACGTTTCTTCTAGAAACTCTTTGTATGTGTCGGCAATTTCTTTTTCGGATCTGCACTATGTTCCAATCCCTTTTTTATGGGACAGTTTCTTAGTTGAGGTCGTTTTAAATACTTCGTACATTGGTATAAGTTGTGCTCGTTGTTTCAAATGGGCTTAGTTCCGAAAGATATTTTCCTGTTGCTTCGTTTTTCATTTCATTTAGTATGTTTCTTAGATATTGGGTGGCTCTGTTTAAATTAGTTTTATCTTCAGGATGACGAGTTCTTTGCCATACTTTCTTTAATCAAGTTCCTTATTTCCAGGGAATCCTGTATATTTGAAATATTATGTGTTTCCTCTTCTGGCGAGGAATAAAACGCAGCTTCATGAATCAATTGTACGAAGTTCTCAAGAGCATCTTCAATTTTTTCACCAGATTTTAGAGAAGTACCAAGATTGATATGTGTCTTGAAAAGAAATAAATTTAAAAATTATAAACTCAATATGACCCTTTTGCTTTTCTGTACCAATAAGAGAGCCAAAACAAGTTCATGGTTGGAGGTTATGAAATAAACATAAGGAATTAACTATATTTTTATTTGTATCCATATAATACTATTTATACCCTTCACCACACTGTGGTACAGGGTATTATGTCTTTGTGCATATGTTTGTAAAAGGCAAAAGGAATCGAGATAGACCCATGGTTCCTTTTGAGAATATGCATAGAAACACTTTTTGAGTCTATTTACGGATGTCCGTCTGTCCGTCCATGTACTTTTGTTAACAAAGTACAAGTCGCATTTATGATCCGATTTGAATAAAATTTGGCACAGTTCAATTATTTGACCCACGGACGAACCCTATTGAAATCGGTTCAGGTTTAGATATAGCTCCCATGTATATTTTTGTCCAATTTTAGGTATATGGTGCACCAAAGTCCGTATATATCCTTCGATTTGCATGAAATTTTGAATAGCGTACTGAATTAAGTCTAGAAAAATTTGTATTAAATTTCGTGAAAATCGGTTCAGATTTAGATATAGCTCCCACATATATATTCGTCCGATTTTATGTAAATGGTGCACCAAAGTCCTTATATAACTTTCGATTTTCACGAAATTTTGCATAGCGTACTGATGTAAGTCTAGAACGATGAGTGTTAGGATTCGTGAAAATCGGTTCGGATTTTGATATAGCTCCCATTTATATTTTCGTCCGATTAACACGAAATTTTGCACAACGTATCAAATTGAGACCTGTTAAAATTCATTTTATTGAATTTGATGCAGATGCAGCCATAGCTTACATATGTATTTCGAACGGGTGTGAGATTAATTTTTTAACAGTGCGGCGTACCGAATAGCGTGTATCAATTTTGCTATAAATCGTTTTCCATAAATTTGTCCCATGGTACGCAGACGACTCTAAATCTGCCCGAATGAAATTAAATTTAGCATAGGTTGCAGAAAGGCATGAGTATGTTCCTTCGAGTAAACATTGACATGCATTTGTAAGGTTACATATGACCAATATACCGAAAGTGGTGAAGGGTATCATATAGTCGGCCCAGTCCGACTTTACTGCTTTCCTTACTGGTTTATATTAAAATAGTTATCTGATTTGTTCCGCGTTGTGGGTTTGGTTCTAAGACTCTGTTGTTGTATCCTCTGCGGAGGATATCGAGATAAAAAAGTAGAATGTAAGGTTAGAGAATGAACTATATACGGACTATAGCCAGCATTTATGTATAGTCCTTGTGTGGGAGGTATTAGAAGGAGTGAACAGATATTTCCCATCTTTGAACTTGAACTAACATTGAAAGAAATAATAGATGTGCAAAGTTTGGATGAAATCCAAGTTTTTTGAAATGGATTTCGTTCAAAGAAACATGAAGTCTAGAACCAATATTTCGATGAGGTACATTTTCACCGTATCAAAATGTACACACTCATTAGCCATAAAGCTGATGGTATAAATATTCATTAACATTTTCTGAAATTTGTATTTGGTGTACATTGTGCTTTACATAATCAGTTTGTAGAAATGTCGGTGTAGGTCCACGTTTTGTATGTTCCCTATATTTTCATTTCGAGTACCTTTCAGTATATCTATGGTGGAGGACATCCAAAGTTCGTCACGGCTGAACTAAACGCCTTTTCACTTGTTTTTAACTAATCAGCTATAATTAGGTATTTTTGTTTCTCTCTGGGTGGAAAAGTACCCTGCGCAAAGTTCTATCTCTATCGGTGATTTATTTAATGTTTTTATTGCAACATTTACATAAAATCGGTCGAAACTGTATATGGGAGCTATATCGAAATCTGAACCCATTTTCAGGAAATCTAACACACACCACTTTATACTCAATTAAGCACGCAATGCAAAATTTCGTTTAAATCGAATGAAATATAGGGGCTTTAATGTGACATTTACACAAAGTCGGACGAAAATATGTGTGGGAGCTATGTCTAAATCTGAACCGATTTTCACGAAACTAAATACACATCACTCCGGACTCAATTTGGTACGCTGTACAAATTTTAGTCTCAATCGGATAATTATTCTTCACTTTGTTGTGCTACAATTGTGTTGTAGTTATGTCATTTTGTTTCAGAAAATAGCAAGTCAAAAGGACGTAACTGACATAAAATTTTTAAAATCCAAAAAAAAAAAAACCAGTAAGGAAAGTAGTAAAGTCGGACGGGGCCGACTATATGATACCCTTCACCACTATGGGTATATTAAATAGGACTATTAGCATGAAATTGGATGAAATAAAATATGTGATATTTATCTAAATGTGAATCTACCTAGATCTATCCATAAAGTATGTAAATCGACTTCAAACAAATATAAATAGATCATCCGTTGGGCTATGTCTGTACTTCTAGAAAACGCAACTACATAATTCTATGCTCAATTTTGTACGTTGTGCAAAATTTGATGTCAAACTGACTAACATGAGGAGTTTGATGCCCAATTTACTTGAAATCGGGCGAAAATATATATGGATTAAGCGATTTCAAACAAACTTGTCACAGGATAGGTTATACTAATTTCAGAACGTTTTGTTCCTATTGGTTCTTGGTGCGTCCATTACTTAAAATCAATCTATAATAAAAGGGAGCTATATCTAAATCTGGACCGATTTTCACGAAACAACGCAGACATCACTCAAGGCTCAATTCAGTAAGTTATGCCAAATTTTGTGCAAAACGAAAGATATATAGGGACTTTGGTGCAACATTTACATGAAATCGGATGAAACTATATGTGGGAGCTATATAGAAATCTGGACTGATTTTCTCGAAACTTGACAGACATCATTCTAGACTCAACTCAGTACGTTATGCCAAATTTTGTGCAAAACGAAAGATATATAGGGACTTTGGTGCAACATTTACATGAAATCGGACGAAACTATATATGGGAGCTATATGTAAATCTTGACCTATTTTCACGAAACTTGGCAGACATCATTCTAGGCCTAAATGATTAGGCTGTACCAAATTTCGTGCAAATCAAAAGATATATAGGGACTTTGGGGCACCATTTACATGAAATCGGACGAAACTATATATGGAAGATATATTTAAATCTGGACCGATTTTCTCGAAACTTGGCAGACATCATTCTAGGCTCAATTAAGTACGTTATGCCACATTTCGTGCAAATCGAAGGATATATAGGGACTTTGGTGCACCAATTACATGTAATCGGACGAAACTATATATGGGAGCTATATCTAAATCTGGACCGATTTTCTCGAAACTTGGCAGACATCATTCTAGGCTCATTTCAGTACGTTATACCAAATTTCGTGCAAATCGAAAGATAAATAAGAACATTAGGGCACCATTTACATGAAATCGGACGAAACTATATATGGGAGCTATATCTAAATCTGGTCCGATTTTCACGAAACGTGGCAGACATCACTCTAGGCTTAATTCAGTACGTTATGCCAAATTTCGTGCAAATCAAAAGATATATAGGGACTTTGGGGCACCATTTATATGAAAGCGGACGAAACTATATATGGGAGCTATATCTAAATCTGGACCGATTTTCTCGAAACTTGGCAGACATCATTCTGGGCTCAATTAAGTACGTTATGCCAAATTTCGTGCAAATCGAAGGATATATAGGGACTTTGGGGCACCATTAACATGAAATCGGACGAAACTATATATGGGAGCTCTATCTAAATCTGTACCGATTTTCATGAAAATTGGCAGACATCAATATAGACCTAAATGATTAGCCTGTACCAAATTTCGTGCAAATCGAAAGATATATAGGGACCGTTTACATTAAATCGGTTAAATATATATATGGGAGCTATATCTAAATCTGAACCGATTTTTCCCAATTTCAATAGGGTTCGTCCTTGGGCCGAATAAGTGACCTATGCCAAATTTCATCCAATTCGGATCATAAATGCGACCTGTACTTTGTTTACAATTTAACATGGACAGACAGACAGACAGACAGACGGACAGACGGACGGACGGACATGCATAAATCGACTTAGAAAGTGATTCTATGCATATTCTCAAAAGGAACCATGGGTCTATCTCAATTATTTTTGCCTGTTACAAACATATGCACAAAGACATAATACCCTGTACCACAGTGTGGTGAAGGGTATAAAAACAGTGAGCGGAGCAGTATAGTCGGACGGGGCGGACCATACGATACCCTACACAACTACCACGAACTCTAACTTTTTGAGGATGTTTATTCCGAGTCTAAGTAATATTTCGTAATATTTGCCCCCTCTTGTCCGATTAGAGGTTAACAACACCTCTTTCTTACTTTTTTCGAATATTCAGTACAGTCTTTCTAATTAATTGTCCAGATTACCTTCACGGTGGGTTGTGTTGTGATTTTCGGATTATACTCTACTCGAAAACACACAAAAAAGTATGTTTTCCGTCCATTTCATCCCAAAAATTTAATCTGATCATCACCGAAAATTGTAGGCGTTGTTCTTGACTATAACTGGAACTTCATGAAAAATTTTAAAGCCATCAGCGCGATATTTCTCCTTCTAATGCGGTAATGGGTTACTAAATAATATCTGAATACGTAAGCACCCGTAAATATTTGACTGTAACGCCCACATCTGAGTAGATACATCACTATATTTGGTATCAATTTAAAGGCCAACCGACAAAAAATTAGTATTTGGTCCATGTGATCCCCTAAATATTAACCGATCTTTCCCAAAAACAATAGGGGTCTTCATTGGCCTGAACCCATCCTACATGCAAAATTTCGTGAAGATTGGTCCATAACTGTGGCCTGTATCGTGTTTACAAATTATAATGGACAGACGGACGGACGGACACACATGTCTAGATCGACTCAGCTAGTCGAGATATGACGATCGGTATACTTAAAGGTGGGTCTAGGACCAATATTTCGCGGCGTTACAAACATATGGGGCTGCACAAAGCTATAATAGCCTGACAACATAGTTGTGTAGGGTATAAAAATTATAATAATACATTTTTTTCTCAAAAAAATAATTCGGCTTTATAGAGCGGTTAAACTTTGAAAAAATTCCAGCCATGCTCCATTTTTATAGATTTTAAAAATTTTTTTGCTTATCCTGTAAAATTAGTAAAAGTGTAGTTAAGTTCGTTTGCATTTATTATAACTATATAAAAAATTTGCAAGAATTTCCAGGGTTTTAGAAGAGCTTTTCATAGACATTCACTCCTCCCTTATATATTATTTTCTATTGTACAATATGTCTCCCTTCATATATGACAAATAATGTTTTAAAGATTTTTCTCGTCGTAGCTCGATTGATACAACTAAGTAACTATCGTCAGTGATACCATGTACAGACAAGCGTTCTTCGCTCTCTCATTCGTTGTTCGACCCTTAATTATGAAGTACATTGATCAATTCGAATCACTCTCTGAATAACCAAGAAAATTGTCCCATCCGTAACAATTGAGAGTATTTATCGAAAATAAATTAATTTTGACAGTATGAAAATGTTTATAAAATTTTCAAACTTTTTCAGTAAATTTGAAAATGATGAATGAAAAGTAAACCAGTGAGCGGAGCAGTATAGTTGGACGGGGCCGACCATATGGTACCCTACACAACTACCAAGAAAATCCCAGTTTCGGCGGTTCTATATTCTGAGCCTGGGCAATATTTCGTGATATTTGCACCCTTTTTATAGATTATAGATCAACAACTCCTATTTCTAAGTCTTGCATATTTTCCAAAATGTTTTTTTCTTGAAGAGAATTTTTACGCCATTGAATAAAAAATTGGTAACTTTAGGTTTTGGTTGATTGACCCTCGGAAAATTGACCGATCATCATCTAAACAGCCGCTCTAAGTATTTGGTCAGATCCCCTTCACCTTGTAAAATATATGATGTTCTGTATATAATAATTGCCTCTAAAGCGACTAGCAAATCTGACAAAATTAAAGTTTTCGGTTCATTGCACCCCTTGAATTAAATCTCAACTTCACCGAAAACTATAAGCGTCGTCCTTGACCATAATCGGAACTTCATGTACAATTTCAAAGCGATCAGCGCGACATTTCCGTCCTCTAATGGAGTAATAGTAATAATATGCACATAGTCACCTTTACTTAATTACGTATAACTCCCGTATCGGAGTACATACATCCATATAATTGGTATCAATTTGAAGGTCAACAACTCATCTTGGTCATACTATCAAAATCTCGAGTATATGTCCTTCAGGAGCAAGTATATACGTCCCAGAATAAAAATTTTGTAATTTTTCACACAAAAGTCAGGGTCCATTTGACCCGCTAAATATTGACCGATCTTTATCAAAACAGGCATGCTTATTCTTAGCCCCGATCCCCTTTTCTATTTAAAATTTCACGATGTTCGGAACATAACTGCGGCCCCTGGAGCGACCAGAAAAACCGACAAAAAATTAGTATTTGGTCCATTTCATCCCCTAAATATTAAACGATCTTTCCCAAAAACAATAGGGGTCTTCATTGGCCAGAACCCATCCTACATAATCCAATATATGGCTGATAGGAACAAAACGTACGGAAATTAGTATAATCTATATATAACTTCCATATATATTCTCGCCCGATTTTAAGCAAATTGGACATCAAACTCTTCATGTTAGTCAGATTGACATCAAATTGTGCACAACGTACAAAATTGAGCATAGAATTACGTAGTTGCGTTGTCTAGAAGTACAGACATAGCCCAACGGATGACCTATTGATATCTGTTTGAAGTCGATTCATATTTAGATAAATATCACATATTTTATTTCATCCAATTTCATGTTAATAGTCCTGTTTAATATACCCATAGTGGTGAAGGGTATCATATAGTCGGCCCCGCCCGACTTTACTACTCTCCTTACAGGTTATATATGCAGCAGGATGCATTAATTTCTTTCCGAAAGAACGAATGTGGGGAAACTCAAACAAAAAATTCTCCAAATTTTTATATGTGACATTTGAATTGAGAATTTTCAGAAAAAATGTAAAACATGAATTAAGAGTAAAGAGATTTGGGTTCATACTATAGTCAGGAGAAAGAGGATTATTTTTTATATTTAGATCTATAAGTGATTCAAGCAAATATATTAAAATTTTGGTGTAAAACAATAAAAAAAAACTCGGATGACATGAATTGAGAATAGTGCTGTATGAACGAGTTTATTCATGTACGTAATTCTGAGAGCGAACTACGTTGTTTGAATGACCATCAGAACCTGGCATAAGAGTATTAACCCTACGGTCAATAACCGGGTACATTTGTACCTTTTTTTGAATAAAAATGCTGTAAATTTTTTAATAATGAAGATATTGGGATCAAATTTTGAGGAATCATTCTTGAGGTATTTTCACACATAATTGAAGAAAAAAATTATAAATATTTTCCTCACTATAGTCCAATATTTTAATGAGTTACAGAGCTTTCTTTGGATAGGTACAAATGTACCACGGTTATTGATCTACGTATACTTTTTTGGTTATTGACCGTAGGGTTAATGCAAATGAACATGGGGAATAATAAATAATGCAATTCACTTAATACATACATTAGTCTTTATTCTTCCCTTTCATTTGCATTCAATTCTGTAGTCTTTGTGGAGAACACAAAAACGGATAATGAAATGAAAATGGAAAACAGTAATAATACATTATGTGGCAATGTACTCAGATGTTGTGAAAATCAAATTCATTCTAGAAAAGAAGTCGGTTCACCAAACTCCTTATGTTTATCAGATATTTATTCAAATAATCAACGGGTGTCCGACTGATATTTGCTTTAAATTGATTTACATAATTTTGTCCCATTGTAAGACCAACAGAAAATTTAGTATAGGTTGCAGAACGACATGTTTATGGATCCAATTTCATTTTCTTCACTGGTTTCTTCCGATTTTATGCAAATGGTGCACCAAAGTACCTATATATCTTTGTATTTGCACGAAATTTCGCACAGCGCACTTTTTGGAGTCTAAATTAATGTGTGCTAAGTTTCGTGAAAATCTGTTCAGATTTAGATATAGCTCCCATATACATTTTCGTTCGATTTAATGTAAACGGTCCCTATATATCCTTCGATTTGCACAAAATTTGTCACAACTTAATTGAGTCTAGAATAATGTGTGCTAAGTTTAGTGAACATCGGATCAGATTTAGATATAGCTCCCATTAATATTTTCGTCCGATTTTATGTGCTTCCGATTTTTATAAAATTTGGCATAGCGTCCTGAATTGAGTCTAGAATGATGTGTGTTAAGTTTCGTGAAAATCGGTTCAGATTTAGACATAGCTCTCATATATATTTTCGTCAGATTTTATGTTAATGGTGCCCCAAAGCCCCAATACTTCTTTCAAATATCTACGTAAATCACACATTCAATTTTGCCCGATTCCATTTCCAAGGTCCCCTAAAGTTGATATGTCTGTTCTATCTACAGGTTATTGTATATGTTAGCGCCTTTTGTATGCACCCATAGTGGTGAATTGTATCATATTGTCGGCCCCGTCCGACTTTTGAACTTTCCTTACTGGTTCATTAATGTTTTCGAAAATTTTAATTAGTTTTTTTTTTTTGGGATACTCTTTCCATCAAATTTATCAGTTGGTGTTGCCGACAGATATTTACCCCCAGCCTACGGTTTCTGAATTAGCTTTATATAAAAAATACGTTTTTATTAAAGAGGTTTCGGAATTAATGTTGATAAAATTTTGTTAAATTTTGTGAGGGAGGTACCGGAAGGAGTGGACTACTGGGTCCCATCTTCAGACTTGATATAGGGTTGGTAAAGATAATAGGTTGTGCCTGATATTGCATTTATAAATATTTAAAAATTTTAACATTCGTGGGGGCCAGAAAGAGAAGACCAATTGGACCCATTGGTCTTCTCCTTCGGACTTAATATAGACTTCGTAAAGATAATGGGTTGTGCAAAGTTTTTTTTTCACATCGGACGTTCCATTCGCCAGATATTGGATTTACTAATATTGAAATATTGACCAAAGTTTCGTTAAAATCGAATAATCCGTTTGCGTGTTATTATAAAATTACTTTTTAGCAAAATTTTGACCATTTTTTGGGGGAGATACCAGAAAGAGAGGACAGATATTCCTCATCCAAAACCAATATTTCGATGAGGCACATTTTCATCGCATCAAAGTGTATACAACTTAATTAGTCATAAGGCTGAGGGTATAATTAATATTATCGGTTTACTTTTAGGTATAGTACCGACCCATTTTTCATATTTTGAAGGCTTCAACCGCATTAAGGCTTTGAAACCCAAATTTTATCCATGAGCCTTGAACAATTTTCTGTGCACAGATTTAATGCAAATATCCCAATTCCGATATGAAAAACTTGACATCGCTACTTCCTTGCATTTAGAAGATACAGTACATTCTTTCTGAAAAATAAGAGTCCAATAGCTAGAAAATCAAATGCAAAAAATCAATTTTAAATTATTCTCTATTTTATTTCCTACAAGAATCACAAACATTCTGATGGCACAATCTGTACTATTCCGGGTAAATAATCAACTCCTTACTTCACTCTGTTTCATCGTGGTGCAAAGGATTATCCAGGTAAATGAGTATCATTTGCCATTTGTGTTCATCACATAATTGCTTTAATCTGTACAAAGTACATGTAATGGACACCACCTGACATCCACTACGCCACAATTTTCATGGATTTAGCCATAGCCACCGCAACAAAAAGAACAAAACGTTCTACATGTTGGTTGTCCTCAGTTGTACAGCATTAGGGGTTTTAAGTTTCCATCACTCCATGTAAGTGTGTAGCAACATTATGCTTCTTGTTCTTCTTTCTATTCAGTTAAAAGTATTACCATTCATCCAAACGACTTTTAGCGACGCTTGAAGTTAGTACAACCTTTCAACAAGGATATGTTGAAGGCCGGATTTCTCCAAAATGGTAGTATTAGTTTTTTTATTCTCGTTGAGCCGGGATACTTAAGGGAAACTCTGCCATGCTAGATTTAAATTTTTTGATTTTCAACCGGCGGGTATGATTTCCGATCACTGGAACGGCCGATTCTAAAAATTCCAACAGAATTCGTAAGAGCACATGTCTGACTCTGGTAAGCTTTATCAACTAACATCATACAAGAATTAAACCAGTAAGGAAAGTAGTAAAGTCGTGCTGGGCCGACTATATGATACCCTTCACCACTTTGGGTATATTCTACATATGGGTATTCTCATTTTTTATACCCTCCACCATAGTATGGAGGGTATATTAGTTTTGTTTTTCCGTTTGTAACACATCGAAATAATCATTTCCGACCCTATAAAGTATATATTCTTGATCAGCGTAAAATTCTATGACGATATAGCCATGTCCGTCTGTCTGTCTGTCTGTTGTAATCACTCTAGCGTCTAAACGAATTGAGATAGATCGCCAAAATTTTGCATAGAGTCGTCCTTTGACTGCAGGCAGGTCAAGTTCGAAGATGGGCTTTATCGGTCCACGTTTAGGCATAGCTCCCATATAAGGGTACCCCCAATTTTCGCTATTTTGAGGTTCTTGAGCGCGTTTTTCAACCGAATTCGCTGAAATTCGGTACATTGGGTTCTTATTGGGCACCAAATTTCCCCACTAAAAATTATAAATATGGGTCCATATTTTCGGATAGCCCCCATATAAGGGTACCCCCAATTTTGCGGTATTTTAGGGTTCTTGAGCGCGGTTTTCAACCGAATTCGCTGAACTTCGGTACTTTGAGTTCTTATTGGGTAGCAAATCTTCCCATGGAAACTTATTATAAATATAGGTCCATTTTTTCGCATAGCCCCCATATAAGGGTACCCCCCAATTTTCGGTATTTTGGGGTTCTTGAGCGCCTTTTTCAACCGAATTCGCTGAAATTTGGTACATTTCGTTTTTATTTGGTGTCAAATATCTAAACTAAAATTTATGATTATAGGTCCAATTTTTCTGATAGCCCCCATATAACGGTACCACCAATTTTCAGTTTTTTGGGGGTTTTGATCGCATTTTTCCACCGAATTGGTTGTTATTCTGTACTTTGAGTTCTTATTGGGTAGCAAATCTCTCCAATAAAAATTATAAAGCAAGTTCCGTGTGTTGGGGTTATCCCCTTATAGCTGTATTCTACCATAGTATGGGGATATTCTGTAGACGAAATTTTTAGTTCCTAACCTAAATAGTATGGAATTTTTCAACGATTTAGTCGATTTAGCCATATGTTGTAATCATTTTTCTATCGGAGGATATCGACATAAAAACTAGAACGTGAGGTTTGAGAATGAACTATATCGACCCGCATTTAGGCCCAGGTCCTATATAAAACATCCTACCAATTTAATATTTAGCGAGATGGACGGTATTGGGATTCAAAACTAAAATATTAGCTTGGAACTTAAGCTATAATGGCCTCAATTAGGCATAACCCCTTATATAATGAAAACATCAAGTATTCGCTAATTTCTACACAATATTGCCACTATTGGCCCCGCTTTAGTATGACTCAAATAAATGTGTCTTCTAAATTGTAGTATTTTCAGGATTTATACACATGCTTCACCCTACCATGCGTTAATAATATATGTCAACATTTTGGGGTTTTGTGATTTTAGGGAAAAACCCCATTGAAATTGTTGAAATTTCTATTTTGTTTACAACAATCGATTGGTATAATTGTCGTTGTATGGTCCTTATATTTTCATTTTAAGGTTTTGAGATTGGAGTCCCTGGACCACGAAAATACCTTTGATTTTTCTGGGTCACTTCGAAAATTAATTTTATAACGGTAAATATAGAGAAAAACATGGTTTCATGGATTTTCAATTTGAAACTCGAATAACTTCTTTTATTTCTAAGAGTAGAAGAGTAAAATTTTTCCTTTTCATACAAGATATGCATTTGGTAAATCGGTTGAGGATTGCCTGAGTTACAGCGGTTGAAATGTGAAAAAATACGCATAAAATGACAAAATTTATTTTTCTTCGGACTGTACGATGAAATTATGATATCAAGCCGTATAAGTTTTATTATATTACGGGAAAGAAAATTAAATAAGCTTTCGAAAGTGAGAAAAATCAAAAAAAAAAAAAATCGGTTAAAAATGGATGACTTGTATTTATTTTTGTAGTGATTCTATGCATATTTTCATCGTACAGGCCGAAGAAAAATAAATTTTGTCTTTGTCCAGGGATTCCAACTAAACAGAATTGGTACATTAGAACCCGTGACAAAAAATTCCTTGTTATTTTGTAGCACAGTGTAATCAACTGGTGTCCAGCTGATATTTGCTTTCAATTGATTTACATAATTTTGTCCCATTGCACTTATAGGTAATTTGCCCTGTTTTTGAAAGAAATACCAGTAAGGAAAGTTGAAAAGTCGGACGGGGCCGACTATATGATACCCTTCACCACTATGGGTACATGCAAGACATGTTAATATCTACAATAATCTGTAGATATAGAAATTTCGCATACATCAGTCGGGACCTAATTCAGTAGTCTGTGCAAAATTTTGCTTCAATCGGACCAATATTGGGAGTTTGGTGCACAATTTATTTTAAATCGGACGAAACTATATATGTATATACACATTCACCAATGACCAAAATTTTGTCTCAATCGGATAAATATTGGCAGTATGTTGATCGGACGAAACTATATATAGCATTTTTAGATATAAATCTGAACCGATTCCAACAAAATTTCTTATACATCAGTCGGGACCTAATTCAGTACTCTGTGCAACATGTTGCTTTAGTCGGACCACTATTGGGAGTTTGGTGCACTATTTACATTAAATCGGACGAAACTATACATCGGAGCTATATCTAAATCTGAACCGATTTCAACAAACCTTGGCATATAACTATCTAGGCCTAATTCAATACTCTGTGCAAAAAATTTTGTCTCAATAAGTTAAAATGGGACGAAAATATATATGGGAGCTATATCTAAATCTGAACCGATTTTCTCCAATTGGGTTCGTCCTTGGGCCAATTAATGGACCTGTGCCAAATTTCATCCAAATCTGTACTTGTTAACATCTGTACTTTGTTAACAAGAATACATGGACGGACGGATAGACGGACATGCATAAATCGACTCAGAAAGTGATTCTATGCAGATTCACAAAAGGAACCATGGGTCTATCTCGATTATTTTTGCCTGTTACAAACATATGCACAACGACACAATACCCTGTACCACAGTGCGGTGAAGGGTATAAAAACCTAATTACAAAGAATTTGGTTGAAAAACGCGTTCAAGGACCCCAAAATTCCGAAAATTGGGGGGTACCCTTAAATGGTGGCTACCCGAAAAATGGACCTATATTTATTTTTTAGTAGAGAGATTTGCTACCTAATAAGAACTCGACGTACTAAATTAAAGTTAATTCGGTCGAAAAATACGATCAGAACCCCCAAAATACCAAAAATTTGGGAGTACCGTTATATGGGGGCTACCAGAAAAACAGGAACTATATTTATAATTTTTAGTGGAGTAATTTGGTACACAATAAGAACCCAATGTACAAAATTTCAGAGAATTCAGTTATAAAACGAGCCCAAGAACCCGAAAGAACCGAAAACTGGAGGTACCCTTATATGGGGGCTACCCGAAAAAATGGACCTATATTTATAATTTTTTATTAGGTAGATTTGCTACCCAATAAGAACTCAAAGTACCAAATTTCAGCGAATTCGGTCGAAAAATGCAATCAAAACACCCAAAATACCGCAAAATTGGAAGTACCCTTATATGGGAGCTATCCGAAAATATGGACTTATATTTATAATTTTTAGTGGAGAGATTTGCTACCTGATAAGAACTAGAAGTACCAAATTTCAGCGAATTCAGTTAAAAAACGCGCTAATTATTGAAAATTAGGGGGTACCCTTATATTTCAATAGGGTTCGTCCTTGGACCAATTAAGTGACCTGTGCCAAATTTCATCCAGATCGGATCATAAATGCGACCTGTACTTTGTTAACAAAAATACATGGACGGACGGACGGACAGACGGACATGCATACATCGACTCAGAAAGTGATTCTATGCATATTCTCAAAAGGAACCATGGGTCTATCTCGATTATTTTTGCCTGTTACAAACATCTGCACAAAGACAAAAAATGCAGATTTCCACAGTAGAAATCGGATATAACGAACAACGGTTATAAGCAACTACACATATAACGATATAAGCTAATTCTTTATCAGATATTTCCATTAGTTTTCTTAAACATAACAAACGGTTGAAAACGATTGGGGTAGTAAGTTATAAAAATGTCGACCTCGCGATTAGATTTTCGAAGGAAAACCAGTAAGGAAAGTAGTAAAGTCGGACGGGGCCGACTATATGATACCCTTCACCACTATGGGTATATCAAATAGGACTATTAGCATGAAATTGGATGAAATAAAATATGTGATATTTATCTAAATGTGAATCTACCTAGATCTATCCATAAAGTATGTAAATCGACTTCAAACAAATATAAATAGATCATCCGTTGGGCTATGTCTGTACTTCTAGAAAACGCAACTACATAATTCTATGCTCAATTTTGTACGTTGTGCAAAATTTGATGTCAAACTGACTAACATGAGGAGTTTGATGCCCAATTTACTTGAAATCGGGCGAAAATATATATGGATTAAGCGATTTCAAACAAACTTGTCACAGGATAGGTTATACTAATTTCAGAACGTTTTGTTCCTATTGGTTCTTGGTGCGTCCATTACTTAAAATCAATCTATAATAAAAGGGAGCTATATCTAAATCTGGACCGATTTTCACGAAACAACGCAGACATCACTCAAGGCTCAATTCAGTAAGTTATGCCAAATTTTGTGCAAAACGAAAGATATATAGGGACTTTGGTGCAACATTTACATGAAATCGGATGAAACTATATGTGGGAGCTATATAGAAATCTGGACTGATTTTCTCGAAACTTGACAGACATCATTCTAGACTCAACTCAGTACGTTATGCCAAATTTTGTGCAAAACGAAAGATATATAGGGACTTTGGTGCAACATTTACATGAAATCGGACGAAACTATATATGGGAGCTATATGTAAATCTTGACCTATTTTCACGAAACTTGGCAGACATCATTCTAGGCCTAAATGATTAGGCTGTACCAAATTTCGTGCAAATCAAAAGATATATAGGGACTTTGGGGCACCATTTACATGAAATCGGACGAAACTATATATGGAAGATATATTTAAATCTGGACCGATTTTCTCGAAACTTGGCAGACATCATTCTAGGCTCAATTAAGTACGTTATGCCACATTTCGTGCAAATCGAAGGATATATAGGGACTTTGGTGCACCAATTACATGTAATCGGACGAAACTATATATGGGAGCTATATCTAAATCTGGACCGATTTTCTCGAAACTTGGCAGACATCATTCTAGGCTCATTTCAGTACGTTATGCCAAATTTCGTGCAAATCGAAAGATATATAGGGACTTTAGGGCACCAT
>NW_026876725.1:0-19802 GCF_032173495.1 Musca vetustissima
GCCATATCGTCGTCCTCATCAATAGCCCACAAGACATCATCGTTACTGACAGCGCCGTTTACAATATTGAAAACGGCCTCAAATTAAAAAAAAAATATATTTTTTGTTGTTATTATAAAAATAAGGAAATGCATATATATTTTGGGTGGGTGGCTCTCAAGGATAATCAATCATTAAATGCGAAAACGATAAGCAATGGGAAGTGAAATGGGAAAAACCAGAAAACATATACAACAGCAACAACAAATGAGAAAATAAAACTGAATATACCAGCCCTTAAAAGTAAAAAACAAACAAACAAAAAACCAACTCTCATATAGAAAAATTATTTAAATTTAATTTTTTATTTAGAACAAATTTTAGTTCAAAAAAATCACCCCGCATAAACAAAACCCCCAAACAAAAACAAATCCTTTATACTTTATATAGCATAATTATTTAAAAAAAAAACAAAACAAAAACAACAACTAAATAAAAACCTAATATAATTTATTTTGCAAAAAATTCATTATAATAATAATATTAAATATAATTATTAATAAAATAAAACCAATTTAAGCTTAAATATATAAGAATTAGCAAAAAAATATGGAAAAAATAAATAAGGCAAAAAATTATATATAAATAATATACTATTAAAACAAATAAACAAATCAACTCTTAGATAGTCTCAATTGCAAAACAACAAACAGAAGAAGAAGAAGAAAAAGGAAAAGGAAAAAGAACTAATTATAATTTATCTTAGAAAGTATTTATTAATTATATCACTAAAATCTAGAAAATAAAATAAACATATTTCCCACACATCATTATTCCCCCCGACTCCTGCTCTCCTCTTCCTCACATTGTACAATTTCCCATTCACAAAAAAAAAAAAAAAAACAAATTGTATTCTCCCTTATCCCTAAAAACTACCAACTAAACTTGTAAAGTTTAAGCAATTTAGAAAAATTTAGTAAAAAACAAAACGTAAACATTATACACACAAATTAAAAAAATTACCCTGGCCAATCGAAAATTTAATTTCCATTTAAAAACCAAAATATTTGAAATTAAATTTTCGTTTGGTCATTAATAAAAAAATTATAATAAAAAGAAATTAAATAAATTTATATAAAAAAATATATTGAAAGAAATTTACGTAAAATACATTAGCTCATAAACAAGAAAGAGTATAAGAATGAGAAGAGAAGAAGAAGAAAAAAGAAAATATTAAACAAATCTATTATACAACAAAACAACTTATATACAAAGTAAAAATCTAAAAAAAAGAAAAAATAAAATAAATATACCAACCAACTACTATTACATTTTAAGAAATATCTATTAGAGGTAGAGAGAACGAAAAGAAAACATATTGAAAACTCTTTTTTTTCTTTTTACTAAATTTTCAATATGTGTTTTTTTCCGAATTTTCTTCTCTGCGTAAGGTGTAGATTAAAAAAAAAAAAACAAAATTTCCCCCCCTTAAAAAGAAGAAGAATGAGGTTACAATTACAAAAATACTTGGAGAGCTTAGTTAAAAATAAATAAAAAATCATTCAAATGATTGACAAGGAGGGTCATTCAATTCCCCCCCTATGATTCAAAAATTGGTTTGTGACTCCCCAAGTATTTTATTTTTCTTTAACAACATTCTTCTTCAAACAAGTCCCCTCTTCCCAATTGTATAAAAGTCCCCCAACCAAGCCCCCTTAATTTATAATTTAAAATAATTCTAATTAATTATATAAAAAAAACAAACAATGCATATATTTTAATTTAATTATAATAAAACTTATAAAAAAAAAAACAAAACAAAAACCCCCTACCCTACACACACACATTTACCGGTAAAAAATAATAATTTATTTAATTTATCTTTAATTTCTAATTTAAATTACAAATGAAAATAAACAAGAAGAAAGGAAGAAATAAAAAGCAAACAAAAATTAAACTAAATAGCTCTCTCTCTCTCTCTGTTTTTTTTTTTGGTAATGTGAATTGTTGAAGCTTAAATTTTCCCCAACTATTTTTTTCTTTAAAAAACTGGAATCTGTTAATTTATTATTATTTTTGTTTTGTTTTCCTCCCCCCACCCCCACCCACTACTTTTGTGTTATATCTTAATATTTTCTTTTTATTTATAAAAAATTTAGTTATTATTTAAATATTTTTGTTTGTAAATCAATTTAATCCTATGCTATTTATATTTATGTTATTAATTAATTATTATTATAAAAAATAATTTTGTTTATATTATATTAAAAAAAAATGAAAATTAGCACACTCACAAACTCACTCCCCCCTACAATTATAATAATTATTATTTGTTTCTCATCTTTATCTTATTGGAATTATATATTATTTTTATTTCATTTTGTTTATAGCTATAACAATTTAATTTTATATATATATGGGTATTTCCATCATTTTTTTTGTTTTTTTGTTGGAGATATTTAAGAAAAAGACTTTAAAAACCATACAAACACACACACACATGAAAACAAAAACAAACAAACAAAAATAAAACCTTATTTGAATTTCAATTTTTTGCAAACCAAATATCTTTGTTTTTTTATTATTATTGAATTTCTTTTGAGATCCAAAGGATTTGTTAAAACAAGAAGAAATTGTGACAGATCGATAATTCCAGGAAATTGATTTAATTTGTATCGTATCGAACCAGTAGAGATGGAAAATTAATGGGTCTTTCTTATTAGATATAAAGAATTATGTTTTAAATTTATTTCCTTGGCTTTTAGAAGGGTTTTTTACATTGCATAGGCTTTTCTAGAGGTTCATATAGAAATCCTCTCAGAAATAAAATATCTTCTATAACTTGTTCATATACAGAAGAGCCCTGAACATGTAGGTCTTCTCTAAATAGAAGACCTTCTCCCAGTATTTTATTTCCTTTATTAATTCTATTTAAGTCTCCTATAAGTAGAAGGCCCACTTGGGATGTTTAATATAAATATTAGCAGATCTTTAGAAAGACTTCTATCTATTGAAGACATCAGGAAGGCTGTCTATATATTGAATTCCATGTTAGGTGTTCTCTTTTTCTATGTCTATAAACTACCTAAAGAAAATCTTCATTATATAATACCAATTGAAATCATTATTTATAAAATAAATCTAAACATACAGACCTTTACATAGGTATGCTACAGATAGAAACCCTTCTAAAGTACCCTATAGTCTGTCTATAGGTTTTGTAGAATATTTTATTTTTCCACCACAAATACAAGACCTTTTAACAGCCATCTATAGACAACAGACACTCTATATATGGAATGTCGTCCAAAAGACTTTCAAATAGGTGACTCACCAGAGATTTTCTTTTTTGCTAGAAATTATCAATTCAAGTTTTTTATAATATACCGAAGGCCTTTTTGATCATCTATGGACCAGATGATCAGACACCCTGTATGACCTATGTATTTGGTACCAGGACATTGTGACATCTTGGGTAATGAAAGAGCGGACGAACTAGCTAGACGAGGATCTCAATCCACCGATCTAGAAACTGATGACTCAATCAAACCACCCATACGTCTTTTCTTCTATAGGAATTTTGAGGCATTCTTTGACGAAATAGCCTGTGAACTTTGGAACAACGAACCTAGGTGCAACGTGTCAAGATCCATTTGGCCGACTCTGTCTATCAAAAGAACGCACTCACTGTTGAACCAGAGCAAAGCTGAAATTAGAGTGATGACGGGAATCATCACTGGTCACTGCAACATCAGGCATTTTACTAGTACATGGGATCATGGTGCAATTGATTACTGTAGACTCTGTGTTGGCGAGGAGGAGACGGAGACAATTGGGCATCTCTGGGCTTGGCAATGACACAGCCCTGGCTTACAGGCGGCACAGACTAATGGGTGCTCATTTTCTACCGAGTCTCAGCTTCTTCTCAACAACCGAACCTGCTCTAATCTACAGCATAATTAGAAACATAAAGTGGTTAGGAACATACAACCTTGGCACGTAACACATCTTCTGTCTGACTCATAGGACCATCGACCTTCATTCTTCTTTTATTCATTCATGTAAGATTCTCAAATCTTCTTTAATTTACTAATCTTCTCTCCCCTATAGATCTGTCTTTGGTCTCTTCTCTTCACCGTATCTCTTCTTGTGGATGATCACAACGGACCTAACCAGTCTCAGAGTGTTGCAGTCACACATGTGACTGCACATCCCCAAACCTGACCTAACCTAGACAGAGAACCTTCTGAAATTATTATACCCTACACAACTATGTTGTCAGGGTATTATAGCTTTGTGTAGCCGCAAAAATTTGTAATCCACCATTAAGTATACCGATCGTCATATCTCGACTAGCTGAGTCGATCTAGACATGTGTGTCCGTCCGTCTGTCCATTATAATTTGTAAACACGATACAGGCCACAGTTATGGGCCAATCTTCACGAAAATTTGCATTTTGCCAATGAAGACCGCTATTGTTTTTGGTAAAGATCGGGTTATGTTTAGGGGATAAAATGGACCAAATACTTAATTTTTGACGGTTTTTCAGGTCGTTCCAGAGGCCGCAATTATGGCCCAAACATCGCGAATTTTTACATGGAGAAGGTGATCGGGCCAAAGAATAAGCATGCCTGTTTTCATAAAGATCGGTCAATATTTTGCGGGTCAAATGTGACCCAGACTTTTGAGTGAAAAATGACAAATTTTGTATTCTATGGCGAATATATTTACTCCAGAAGGCCATAGACCCGATAAGTTAATATTATATCCAAGACCTGACCTGACCTTTAAATTGATACCAATTATATGGTTGTATATGTACTCGAATGTGGGAGTTATACGTAAATATTTGAAGGTGTCTATGTGCTATGATATTGTTTAGTACTACTATTACCCCACTAGAGGGCGGAAATGGCGCGGTGGAGTAAACCGAAATTTTTATTTTTGTCAGATTTTCTTGTCGCTCTAGAGATCATTATTATACGCAGAGCATCACATATTTTACACGGTGAAGGGGATCTGAACAATTACTTAGAACGGCTGTTTAGATAATGATCGGTCAATATTCCGAGGGTCAAATCTACTACTACTACCCATAGTGACCCCGTTTTTATTTTATGGCTTAATTATTCTCCTCGGGGAAACAAGTTTTGGAAAATATGCCAGGGTTAGAACTTGGAGCTGTTATACTATAGAACGTGGAGCGGTATACGGTATAATATTAGTAATATTCAGTATAGTATACAGTCAGTGTAAGGCAGAGGTGCAGTTAACCTCTAATCGGGCAAAAGGGTACAACTATCTCGATATATTGTCCAGACTCGGAATAAAAATAAGCAGAAAGTGTTCCATGGTAGTTGTGTAGGGTATCGTATGGTCGGCCCCATCCGACTATACTGCTCCGCTCAGTGGTTTTTATTTTGGCATTGCGGGACTATGGTGGGCATACAAAAACTTCTTTGAAAAAACATTTTCAATATAAGTCCATGCTTCTACTGACCATTGTGAGAGTCGATGTGTTTAATGATCGTTACCTCTTTTTTTCCAATCTGAGTGTTTGAATAGATGACAAGGAGTTCCTATTCAGGGATCTCTGAATAAAAAATCTTTTATAATTTTTTTTAAATGGGTGTCCTTGAAAGATGCCTTTCAATTGTAGCTTTATTTTTTATGTTTTTAATTCAAAACACAAGATTTCTCTAAATTAAATAAAATTTAATTTATTTTTTAAAATTTAATTTATATTTAAATTAAATAAAATTTAATTTAAAGCAAGTTTGTTAACATTTTAAATAAAATAAAAATACAAAAAATTATAACCCAACATCCTTGCTGAATAAAAAAAAAAAATTAAAATATATATATATATATATATATATAAACTACAGCTGGTATACTTAAGAAGAAAAAAAAAACAATGACAAACTTCTTCTAAAAATAAATCTTATACATATTTATTATAACTAATTTTTATGTATAGATTTAATTAAATTAACATTTTTTGTCTAAAACATCTATGCGAAAATTTCTTTTCATTGGATTAAAAAAACGATTAAATTAAATTTTAAAACAAAAAAAAAAAAAAAATTGAAAATTGTTTATTGTTTTAATTGGCTATCCGATTGGTTATTGTTGAATGGAACATTGGAAAACAAAGGTTTGTTATAATTTTGATTTTCAGTTGAATATATAATCTATTATATATATATATATATATATATTATATCGTATCAGCATTAGGGGTATTATTTACAAAAAAATTACAAAACATGAAATTACTTTGGAAATTATGTGGATTGAAATTGGAGCTTGCAGGAGAAAACTTAAGGGAACCACCCCCCATTCTCTATTTTAATTTTTCAGGATTTTCAATGGGCTGGTAAATCAATACCAATGCTTGTTAAGGTTTGTAACATTACACATATATAATTGAAGATTTAAAATAGAAGAAAAATAATTTACAAATGATGGCGAAAATTCCAACGGTGTTAGAAAGAGAACATGTCTGGCTCTCGTATGAACTAGGATTATTGACTTCGCTCTAAAATTAACAAAATGGTGGACCTTTGAAAAAATATTTTTGGAAAATCGCCGATTTTTTACCAAAAATCAAGTTAAAAATAAGGAAGATCTTCACCGATTGGCTTTATCCTAGTTCATACGAGAGCTATACACTCCCAGAGAAACGTTGCAAAATTTGGAACCGATTGGATTATTAGTTTTTGAGTTATCGTGCCCGCCATTCGCAAAAAAATGTTTAGAAGAAAACGCGTTTAAAGTTTGAGAAGCCCTTCAGCCGTCACTTAATGCTGACACAATAAATCGGATATATCTTCAAGAGTTTTTGAGATTTTCACTTGAAATTTTGTAGAGACATTCTTTAATCAGTGTTGATTCGAATTATATCAACAAAAATTTTGACCCCGAGAATGGGGGGGGGTCCCCTTAATAACAAATAACAGACACTCGGATTGGAAAAATTGGACTAGGATCATGATTATACCGAAACTGACCTTTATATGGGAGATATATAGAAATCAGGTCACACATTGAAGCTGTTCTGTGAACAAGATTTGTATTCGCCAAGGTCCTGGAATGTTAAATTACAATCACTTTGTGATATTGAAATATTGTCTTTCCTTTTCGAAAATACACCTAGGACCTTAAATTAAGGGGCCCCCCCCATTCTCGGGGTCAAAATTTTTTTTGATTTAATTCGATTCTACACTAATTCAAGAATGTCTCTACAAAATTTCAAGTGAAAATCTCAAGAACTCTTGAAGATATAGCCGATTTATTGTGTCAGCATCAAGTGACGGCTGAAGGGCTTCTCAAACTTTAAACGCGTTTTTCTCTAAACATTTTTTTGTGAATGGCGGGCACGATAACTCAAAAACTAATAATCCAATCGGTTTCAAATTTTGACACGTTTCTCTGGGAGTGTGTAGCTCTCGTATGAACTAGGATAAAGCCAATCGGTGAAGATCTTCCTTATTTTTTAACTTGGTTTTTTGTAAAAAATCGGCTATTTTCCAAAAATATTTTTTCAAAGGTCCGTCATTTTGTTAATTGTTGTGCGAAGTAAATAATTCATACGAGAGCCAGACATGTCCTCTTTCTAGCACCGTTGGAATTTTCGGATTCCGATGTTCCAGTGAGGAGTTATCATGCCCGCCATCGAAAATATGGACTTTACTTTGAACACAAAAAACAACAACAAAACAACAACAACAAATTTTGGTAAATTATTTTTCTTCCTTTTTAAATCTTCAAATATATATGTGCCAAGTTACAAACCTTAACAACCATTGGTATTCATTTACCAGCCCATTTAAAATCTTAAAAATAAAGAATCGAGAATGGGGGGGGGGGGTTCCCTTAAATAAAAAAATATTTTTTTTTTAATGAAAAATTTCCTACGAAAATGATCATGGACCGATATTTTCAATACAAAAAAGGAAAGTTTTGCCACCCAATGAGAACTAAAATACATATGTATGTTTATATGTATGAAATCGTTAAAAAATACCGAATATTGGATTACACTCTTTTTTCAGATGTTATTCGAGAATTTCATTTTTATACCCTTCATCACTCTGTGGTACAGGGTATTATGTCTTTGTGCATATGTTTGTAACAGGCAAAAGGAAACGAGATAGACACATGGTTCCTTTTGAGAATATACATAGAATCACTTTCAGAGTCGATTTACGCATGTCCGTCTGTCCATGTTAAATTGTAAACAAATACAGGTCGGCATTTATGATCCGATTTGGATGAAATTTGGCACAGCTCACTTCTTTGGCCCAAGGACGAACCCTATTGAAATTGGTGAAAATCGGTTCAGATTTAGATATAGCTCCCATATATATTTTCGTCCGATATAGGCACCAAAGTCCCTATATATCTCTCGATTTCCACGAAATTTGGCATAGAGTACTAAATTAGGTCCAGAATGATGTGTTCTAAGTTTCGTAAAAATCGGTTCAGATTTAGATATAGCTCCCATATATATATCCGTCCGATTTAAGGTAAATGGTGCGCCAAAGTCCCTAAAAATCCTTCGATTTGCACGAAATTTGGTATAGCGTACTGAATTAAGTCTAGAATGATGTGTGCTAAGTTTCGTGAAAATCGATTCAGATTTGGATATAGTTTCTATATATATTTTCGTCCGATTTGAAGTAAATGGTAAACCAAATTCCCTATATATTTTTCGATTTGAATGAAATTTGGTATAGCGTACTAAATTGAGTCTAAAATGATGTGTGCTAAGTTTCGTGAAAATCGATTCAGATTTATATATAGCTCCCATATATATCTTCGTCCGTTTTAAGGTAAATGGTGCGCCAAAGACCCTAAATATCTTTCGATTTGAATGAAATTTGGTATAGCGTACTAAATTAAGTCTAGAATGATGTGTGTTAAGTTTCGTGAAAATCGGTCCAGATTGGGGTATAGCTTCCATATATATGTTCGTCCGATTTAAGGTAAATGGTGCACCAAAGTTCTTATATATCTTTCCTTAAATTTCATGTCAATGTTCTTTCGAAAAGGCGACGTCTGTTAGGAGACTATGTAGAATATACACAAAGTGGTGAAGGGTATCATAAAGTCGGCCCAGTCCGACTTTAAAAAAAAAATATCTATATTGGATACTTTTACAAAAAGTTGTCTAGAGTCGTGTGCATCAGTCAACTAGATGGACGGACAGACGTTTCAAAATCGTCTCACAATTGTTTGAAACGGATTTGGTCCCAAGAAACTTGGTTAAAGGGTTCCGCAACTTTTGGAACCCAGCTTAAATTTGCTAAATCCCAATTTATAAACAAAAACGGCTTTATTGAAAAAAAAAATATTTTATATATATATTTTAATTTTTGTCGTTGTTATTTTTATTATTTTTAAATAATCTTAAGGCTAAATTTTATGTTTGTATATTGTATATACATACATACACATATAAAAATATATATTGTTTCCAAGGAAAGAAACAAAAGTGTTTAGGGATTACAGTCAGTTTTGCTATATAGAGGATTGTTGGAATTTAACAGGGTGCTTAAATATTAATTAACATTTTGAGAGAACTTAACCTAACCTTAAAAAAATATATAAAGCAAACATTGTATACGATATAAGGACCTAATAAAAAACAGCGGTTTATGTTTCATCAACAAAGTAGTGTGTTGTACGATGCTCAAATATCGATAATGTTGTCGAGAGCTATTACAAAAATTTGAAAAAATTAAAAAAATTAGACACGAGATCCTAGAATTAAATATTGTGGATATTTTAAAAAATGTTTTCAAAATTTCATATGAAAATAAAAAATAATTTATTTTAAAATAAAATTTGAATTTTAATGAAATTCATAATTTTACTTTAAATTAATTCTTGTTTTTTCAAAAAAAAAAAAAAATAAATAAATAAATAAATAAGAAATAACAAGAATGTCGATATTTGAGTTGAAGTGCAATAATAATTAAAAACAACAAATTATTTTTGTATATAAATTTATATTTACAAGCAAATACTTAAATAAAGAATAAATAAATAAATTATCACTCGTTACCAAAAACTATATAAAATAAATATACACTTTATTCAAATAAAATATAATTATGGAAAAAAGAAATAACTATAATAAAATATATTTTAAAAAAAAACAACAACATATATTTATTGTAAATTTTTCCGAAATATAATGGTGCAATACAACAACAAAAAATGAGAAAAATCGAAAATAACATTATTTATTGAAAAATGTTATTGTTTTCAGTTAAATGAAAGTAAAAAATAAAAAAATTAAATTTAGATTTAATTACTATCTACATATATATACATATATTTACCTACATACATAAAACGTGCATACATACATATATATGCATAATTACAATGATAAGCTTACACACTATCGATAACTATTATCATTAGGAGCTGTATAAAATTTACAACTACAGTAACAACTAATTACATACAAACACACTTATTTAATTGAAATAACAAAAAAACAAAAAAAAAATCGTAAAATATGCAAAAATATTATTAATATTTAATATAATTAAATAAAAAAATATATTTATATATCTATATATATATATATGTAGTGTCTAGGCAAAATATTGTATATATACATACAATTAATAAATTAAACTAATAAAATATACACAACGTTATGGAAATGATATAAACTTAAGACGAAGACAAGAAAAAAAGAAGCAACAAAAAAACAAAACAAAAAAATCAGGTGTTTCAATTTATTTTTAAACATAAGGAAATAGGGATTTCATATTTAAGGGTAAGTACATATATATTCAAATTTAAAATGAAATCTCCACAAATTTGTCAAGGACCAAAGCATATAAGGATTCTATTAAAAAAAAATATTTCAATATGCAACCGAGGTTTGAATAATTTCGAAAAATTTTTGTTAAGGACAAACGGATGTGTGGATGTATTAAATTAATATTTCAAGGAGCAACACAAGGTTGATTTTTTTTTTTGATGGGCCAACACAAGCTTGCTTTTTTCAAAATAAATTTCCCATAGAATTTTGGACTTTTTTCACAATAATTTTTAAGGATCTTGGATGGTTTTCAAATATTTTTTCCAGGAACAAAAGGATTTTTTAAAATGTTGAAGGATTAACAGACTGACGAACATTTGTAAATCGATTGTAAGGCTTTGTGGATTCTTGAAAAAATCCACACCTCATGCTTTGATGGCCCTTGAAAAAAAAAATCCTTTTAAATAATCCGTGTCTACACCTTTGTGGATCCATGGAAAAAATCCATGCCTAAGGTTTTGTGGATACTTGAAACATCCACTTCTAGACTTTTAAAAAGTCCGGGTGTAAAACTTTGTGGATCCTTAAAAAATCCTTTTAAAAAATCCGCGTCTAAACCGTTGTGGATCCTTGAAAAAAATCCATGCCTAAGGCTAAAAAATCCTCTCCTAAAATTCTTTTAAAAACTCCGGGTCTAAAAATTTGTGGATTCTTGGAAAAATCCTTTTAAAAAATCCGCGTATAAATCTTTGTGGATCCTTGAGAAAAAATCCACGCCTCATGCCTTTAAAAAAACATCGTCTAAACATTTTGTGGATCCTTTAAAAAATCCATGCCTAAGACTTTGTGGATGCTTGAAACCTTTCAAAAAATCCACTCCTAAAATTTTGTGGATCTTTGAAAAAAATCCTTTAAAACATTCACTTCTACATTTTTGTGGATCCTTGAAAAATTCCACTACAAAGCCGTTGTGGTTCCTTGAAAAAATGCTTTTAAAATTTTACTCCGAATCCCTTGTGGATCTTTGAAAAATCCTTTTAAAATATCCACGCCTATGCCTTTGGAGGATCCTTGAAAAAAATCCTTTTAAAAAATTCTAGCCTAACACTTTAGAAGATGCTTGAAAAATCCTTTTAAAATATTCACGCCTATGACTTTGGAGGATCCTTGAAAAATCATTTTAAAAAATCCTAGCCTAACACTTTAGAGGATGCTTGAAAAATCCTTTTAAAATATCCACGCCTATGACTTTGGAGGATCCTTGAAAAATCATTTTAAAAAATCCTAGCCTAACACTTTAAAATACCCACGCCTATGACTTTAGAGGACAAATCCTTTTAAAAAATCCTAGCCTAACACTTTAGAGGATGCTTGAAAAATCGTTTTAAAATATCCACGCCTAAGATTTTGGAGGATCCTTGAAAAAAATCCTTTTAAAAAATCCAAGACTAAGGCCTTGTGGATCCTTGAAAAAATGTTTTTAAAAATCCACGCCTAAGACTTTGTGGATCCTTGAAAAAAATCCTTTTAAAAAATCCAAGACTAAGGCCTTGTGGATCCTTGAAAAAATGTTTTTAAAAATCCACCCCTAAGACTTTGTGGATCCTTGAAAAAAATCCTTTTAAAAAATCCAAGACTAAGGCCTTGTGGATCCTTGAAAAAATGTTTTTAAAAATCCACCCCTAAGACTTTGTGGATCCTTGAAAAAATCCTTTTAAAAAATCCAAGACTAAGGCCTTGTGGATCCTTGAAAAAGATCCTTGAAAAAATGTTTTTAAAAATCCACGCCTAAGACTTTGTGGATCCTTGAAAAAATCTTTTTACAAAATCCAAGCCTAAGGCATTGGTGGTTCCCCCCACAAAATCCTTTTAAAAAATCCACGCCTGAGGCCTTGGTGAATCCTTGAAAAATTTCTATTTAAAAAATCCACGCCTGAGGCCTTGGTGGATCCTTGAAAATTTTCTATTTAAAAAATCCACGCCTGAGGCCTTGGTGGATCCTTGAAAAATTTCTATTTAAAAAATCCACGCCTGAGGCCTTGGTGGATCCTTGAAAAATTTCTATTTAAAAAATCCACGCCTGAGGCCTTGGTGGATTTTTCAAAATTTTCTATTTATAAAATCCACGCATCAGGCCTTGGTGTATTCTTGAAAATTTTCTATTTAAAAAATCCATGCCTGAGGCCTTGGTGGATTCTTAAAAATTTTCTATTTAAAAAATCCACGCCTGAGGCCTTGGTGGATCCTTGAAAAATGTCTATTAAGCAAAACCCACACCTGATACCTTGGTGGATCCTTGAAAATTTTCTATTAAACAAAATCCACGTCTGAGGCCTTGGTGGATCCTTGAAAAATTTCTATTTAAAAAATCCTCATCTAAGACCTTGTGGGTACTTGAAAAAATTCTATTTAAAAATCCACATCTAAGGCTTCGGAGGTGCTTGAAAATTTTCTATTTAAAAATCCACACATAAGGCTTCGGAGGTCTGTGAAAAATTTCTATTTAAAAAATTCACGCCTAAGTCTAAGTCTTTGGTAGATCCTTGAAAATGTTCTATTTAAAAAATCCACGCCTAAGGCCTTGGTGGATCCTTGAAAATTTTCTATTTTAAAAATCCAGGCCTAAGGCTTTGTTGGATTTTCATAAAATCCCTGCATTTTTATCTATGGTGCTACAAAAAAATTGTCAAATCACCCTGTATTATATGTGAATTATTCTATTTTAACATAACAATGATTAGTAAGGACAGACACCATGTACTAAACGCATTTGATGTGTTACTTGATACTATATACCGCTAGATGGTGCAACGTACATTGCACGACAACATTGCCATATTTGTATCAATGAAAATCATTATGTTTTTAAAAATCCATACAACAGTTAAAATCTAAAATCACTTATAGCGAGATATCGGTTATAACGATAAGGTTCAAAAGTTTAAAAGAAAAAAATCTCCAATCGCTCTTACCAACAAATTTCTCCGCTGCCTGAACGTTGTACCTATACGATTTAAGATATAACGAAACAAGCAGACCTAGATTTTTTGAGTAGGAGACAGGGTACGCAGAGGTTGTCAGTATATGAAAGAGGGCTTGTTGCCTTCCCCATTTTGTCCTTTAAACTTTTTCAATTTGCCTTTTACTTTTCAATATTTATTATAATTTATGTTATATCCGGAATATGGAAAATAATAAAAATTCACCAATAAATAATTCCAAGAATCTGAAACACACTTTTTTAATTTACAACAACAGCAACAACATTAGAAAATATCCGCATTTTTCGCATCTGACCATTTTAAGTGAAAAGATTTTCTTTGCACAATTTAAAGTGTCCATTCTGGCTGGCTGGAGAACGAGATGCTGGCTATTTATTGTCTGGCCATTTGACCATAATCTTTGTTCTCTATCGATTCCACCATATTTGCAAATAAAACAATTTGTCCAGTGGTTGTTATTGTTGTTGTCGCTGTTGGTAGGTCGGGAATTGTTATTTCTATTTATTTTCCTTTGTTTTGATTGAAAGCCAACAGACAGAGAGACAGACAAACAAACAGTCAGCCTGGACTGTTTTTGGTCATGGACAGCATTTTCTAACAACGCAACGCTGAATGCTGTTCCAACATCAACATCCTCATATTTGGTAGCAATGAAATGTGTTGCTTATCTGGAAACGCACACAAAGAAATGAAATGCAATTCCCCCAAAGTGAACAAAGAAAGGCGATCCAATCCACCGATTCCGGACCAGGGCAAACTCAGTGCGAAGAGATTTCTTTTCTTGCTGCTGAACAAAAAAAAAAATTGTTATCTGCTCTGCTCTCAGCCATTGTTGGAATGTTAGATATAACCAAAAATCGTTGCAATGACCCAAGATGGTCATACGATATGGAGGTTGCTCTAGACTGCTCTATAGAGTAGGTTAAAAATAACCTCCAAAGAGGTAAGGGAATAAATCAGAAAAATGTTAGAAGAAAATCTCAAGGCAATAGGAAATACTATTGCTAAGTAACGGTATGGACATAAAAGAATTTTTCAAGGACCAACTAAGCCTAAGATCTTTTAGTAGAATTTTAACAAGGACCAACTACACATTGGAAGTGGATTTTTTAAAGAATTTTTTCAACGACCCACAAGGCCTTAGGCGTGGATTTTTTAAAAGAAATTTTTCAAAGACCCACAAGGCCTTAGGCGTGGATATTTTAAAAGAATTTTTTCAAGGACCCATCAGGCCTTAGGCGTGGATTTTTTACAGGAAATTTTTCAAGGATCCACAAGGCCTTAGGCGTGGATTTTTTAAAGGAAAATTTTCAAGGATCCACAAGGCCTTAGGCGTGGATTTTTTAAAAGAATTTTTTCAAAGACCCACAAGGCCTTAGGCGTGAATTTTTTAAAATAATTTTTTCAAGGACCCACAAGGCCTTAGGGGTGGATTTTTTAAAAGAATTTTTTCAAAGACCCACAAGGCCTTAGGCGTGGATTTTTTAAAAGAATTTTTTCAAAGACCCACAAGGCCTTAGGCGTGGATTTTTTAAAAGAATTTTTTCAAAGACCCACAAGGCCTTAGGCGTGGATTTTTTAAAAGAATTTTTTCAAAGACCCACAAGGCCTTAGGCGTGGATTTTTTAAAAGAATTTTTTCAAAGACCCACAAGGCCTTAGGCGTGGATTTTTTAAAAGAATTTTTTCAAAGACCCACAAGGCCTTAGGCGTGGATTTTTTAAAAGAATTTTTTCAAAGACCCACAAGGCCTTAGGCGTGGATTTTTTAAAAGAATTTTTTCAAAGACCCACAAGGCCTTAGGCGTGGATTTTTTAAAAGAATTTTTTCAAAGACCCACAAGGCCTTAGGCGTGGATTTTTTAAAAGAATTTTTTCAAAGACCCACAAGGCCTTAGGCGTGGATTTTTTAAAAGAATTTTTTCAAAGACCCACAAGGCCTTAGGCGTGGATTTTTTAAAAGAATTTTTTCAAAGACCCACAAGGCCTTAGGCGTGGATTTTTTAAAAGAATTTTTTCAAAGACCCACAAGGCCTTAGGCGTGGATTTTTTAAAAGAATTTTTTCAAAGACCCACAAGGCCTTAGGCGTGGATTTTTTAAAAGAATTTTTTCAAGGCCACAAGGCCTTGGATTTTTTAAAAGAATTTTTTCAAAGACCCACAAGGCCTTAGGCGTGGATTTTTTAAAAGAATTTTTTCAAAGACCCACAAGGCCTTAGGCGTGGATTTTTTAAAAGAATTTTTTCAAAGACCCACAAGGCCTTAGGCGTGGATTTTTTAAAAGAATTTTTTAGACCCACAAGGCCTTAGGCGTGGATTTTTTAAAAGAAAAAGACCCACAAGGCCTTAGGCGTGGATTTTTTAAAAGAATTTTTTCAAAGACCCACAAGGCCTTAGGCGTGGATTTTTTAAAAGAATTTTTTCAAAGACCCACAAGGCCTTAGGCGTGGATTTTTTAAAAGAATTTTTTCAAAGACCCACAAGGCCTTAGGCGTGGATTTTTTAAAAGAATTTTTTCAAAGACCCACAAGGCCTTAGGCGTGGATTTTTTAAAAGAATTTTTTCAAAGACCCACAAGGCCTTAGGCGTGGATTTTTTAAAAGAATTTTTTCAAAGACCCACAAGGCCTTAGGCGTGGATTTTTTAAAAGAATTTTTTCAAAGACCCACAAGGCCTTAGGCGTGGATTTTTTAAAAGAATTTTTTCAAAGACCCACAAGGCCTTAGGCGTGGATTTTTTAAAAGAATTTTTTCAAAGACCCACAAGGCCTTAGGCGTGGATTTTTTAAAAGAATTTTTTCAAAGACCCACAAGGCCTTAGGCGTGGATTTTTTAAAAGAATTTTTTCAAAGACCCACAAGGCCTTAGGCGTGGATTTTTTAAAAGAATTTTTTCAAAGACCCACAAGGCCTTAGGCGTGGATTTTTTAAATAGATTTTTTTCAACGAGCTACAAGGCCTTAGGCGTGGATTTTGTAAAAGAATTTTTTCAAAGACCCCCAAGGCCTTAGGCGTGGATTTTGTAAAAGAATTTTTTCAAGGATCCACAAGGCCTTAGGCGTGGATTTTTTAAAAGAATTTTTTCAAAGGCCCACAAGGCCTTAGGCGTGGGTTTTTTTTTAATTTTTTCAAAGACCCACAAGGCCTTAGGCGTGAATTTTTTTTAAAAATTTTTTCAAAGACCCACAAGGCCTTAGGCGTGAATTTTTAAAATAATTTTTTCAAAGACCCACAAGGCCTTAGGCGTGGATTTTTAAAAGAATTTTTTCAAAGACCCACAAGGCCTTAGGCGTGGATTTTTAAAAGAATTTTTTCAAAGACCCACAAGGCCTTAGGCGTGGATTTTTAAAAGAATTTTTTCAAAGACCCACAAGGCCTTAGGCGTGGATTTTTAAAAGAATTTTTTCAAAGACCCACAAGGCCTTAGGCGTGGATTTTTAAAAGAATTTTTTCAAAGACCCACAAGGCCTTAGGCGTGGATTTTTTAATAAAAGCTCTATAAGGGCCAATTTTTGTAGTCCACTGTAATCGATCCATTCCTTAACTCGTACCAATTCTGAGTTGAATTTTTCAACGTCTTAACTGTGCGTGTAATTATCAATAATGGAAAATTCGTAACAACATTTTTATGACATTAAATACTTTCTTCGAACAAAAGACAAACAGAATTTAACCCGACCTCTGTAACTGGGATATCATCAAAATTTCAAACACGTTCCATGTAAACTGGAAGAATTCACACAAATGTTGACGACTTCTTGTGGCCACTTGAAACCGGTATTTTGGCCGTCAGGCCATTAGCTGCCTACAATGCTACTGACACTGTCATCCACCTACTTTTAAAGCTCGTCAAAAATCGTTGTAATATTTCACATGTTTGATGGGACATTGTATTAACAATTGTATATTAGGGTGGATTATTTCAAATGCAATTCACATGGAGTGCAATTAATAAGCTATTTTTTATATATTGTTAAAAATAAAGGCAGATAAAGCAGTGGATTTTTACAAATAATTTATACAGGAAAGGTGGAATTTAATCAGCAGTTTTGTCATTTAGAAATTAAGGTATACCACCCTAACATACTCCCCCTTGTTTGAAATCTGTACATTTCTTTGTCAATCGTTTTGGCTCATAATGACTTTTCCCCATTGTTGTAGTTCTTGCTGTTGCTGTTATTTGCAGCAATATGACATTTCTTCATCATTCTTCTGCGTTTACTTGATTTGTGACCATCCTCCATATATGGTCTGATGATTGACCGAAACAAAAAATCCAATAAATCTCTACAAATCATTAAATGGATCAAAAGAACCAATGATGTCCAGTCGTTCACAACGAACTCGGCCTCTAACCGAACCAAACAATGTTGAAGTACATCATGGGCTAAGTGTGGGTAACAACCATTGTCTTCGGCTGTATTAACGACGACAATGTCAAGAATGTTTATGACAGGATTTTTTTGCCATCAAAAATTGAGATTCCATGGAAATCACCCGCTTCATCTGATGAAGTGATGTCTTTGAATTTTTGGATCGCCGAAAAAGAAATGTTGAAATGTTGAAATGAGGTGCATGGCAAACTTTGATACAAGAAACAATTAAGGCCGTGTGGGTCCTTGAAAACATTCCCTTTAAAAAATCCACGCCTAAGGCCTTGTGGGTCTTTGAAAAAATTCTATTTAAAAAAACCACGACTAAGGCCTTGTGGGTCCTTGAAAAAATTCTATTTAAAAAATCGACGACTAAGGCCTTGTGGGTCCTTGAAAAAAAAAATTCTTGTAAAAAATCCATGCCTAAGGCCTTGTGGGTCCTTGAAAAAATTCTTTTAAAAAATCCACGCCTGAGTCCTTGTGGGTCCTTGAAAAAATTCTTTTAAAAAATCCACGCCTGAGGCCTTGTGGGTCCTTGAAAAAATTCTTTTAAAAAATCCACGCCTAAGGCATTGTGGGTCCTTGAAAAAAAATCTCTTTAAAAAATCCACGCCTAAGGCCTTTGTGGGTCCTTGAAAAAATTCTTTTAAAAAATCCACGCCTAAGGCCTTTGTGGGTCCTTGAAAAAATTCTTTTAAAAAATCCACGCCTAAGGCCTTTGTGGGTCTTTGAAAAATTCTATTTAAAAAATCCACGCCTAAGGCCTTGTGGGTCTTTTAAAAAATTATTTTAAAAAATCCACGCCTAAGGCCTTGTGGGTCTTTGAAAATATTATTTTAAAAAAACCACACCTAAGGCTTTGAAAGTCCTTCAAAAAATTCTATTTAAAAAAACCACGCCTAAGGCTTTGAAAGTCCTTCAAAAAATTCTATTTAAAAAATCCACGCCTAAGGCCTTGTGGGACTTTGAAAAAATTCTTTTAAAAAATCCACGCCTAAGGCCTTGTGGGTCTTTGAAAAAATTCTTTTAAAAAATCCACGCCTAAGGCCTTGTGGGACTTTGAAAAAATTCTTTTAAAAAATCCACGCCTAAGGCCTTGTGGGTCTTTGAAAAAATTCTTTTAAAAAATCCACGCCTAAGGCCTTGTGGGTCTTTGAAAAAATTCTTTTAAAAAATCCACGCCTAAGGCCTTGTGGGTCTTTGAAAAAATTCTTTTAAAAAATCCACGCCTAAGGCCTTGTGGGTCTTTGAAAAAATTCTATTTAAAAAATCCACGCCTAAGGCCTTGTGGGTCTTTGAAAAAATTCTTTTAAAAAATCTACGCCTAAGGCCTTGTGGGTCTTTGAAAAAATTCTTTTAAAAAATCTACGCCTAAGGCCTTGTGGGTCTTTGAAAAAATTCTTTTAAAAAATCTACGCCTAAGGCCTTGTGGGTCTTTGAAAAAATTCTATTTAAAAAATCCACGCCTAAGGCCTTGTGGGTCTTTGAAAAAATTCTATTTAAAAAATCCACGCCTAAGGCCTTGTGGGTCTTTGAAAAAATTCTATTTAAAAAATCCACGCCTAAGGCCTTGTGGTCCTTGAATAAAATTCTATTTAAAAAATCCACGCCTAAGGCCTTGTGGGTCTTTGAATAAAATTCGTTTAAAAAAACCACGCCTAA
>NW_026876726.1:0-19774 GCF_032173495.1 Musca vetustissima
GTAGAGCGGTTTCCACTGATCTCCCCTTTACGTACGCATGTTGTTTATATTTCAGCGTGTCATTGGGGATGCTGCTCTTTATCATGGTGTCGATTGTTCGTTCCATGGTTTTGAGTAGAAATGAAGTAAGGCTAATTGGCCTATAGGCTTTTGGTGCTGCGTAATTTGCCTTGCCTGGCTTGGGTATGAAGACTACCCTGGCTTCCTGCCAAGCTTTTGGTGTGTACGCAAACCTTATACATGCATTAAAGAGTGCCGCTAGATGTGGTGATATATAGTCGATCTCTTTTTGTAAAAGAGCAGGGAAGACGTTGTCTGGCCCTGCCGCTTTGTATGGTGAGAAGCTCTTTATAGCATCTCGTACCATTGATTCATCAATCTTAGGTTCCACAGATCTTGCTTCCCTTGCTACCGTAGCGTCATCACTTATGGATGGGTTCGGTGGGAAGTGAGCGTTCATCAGAAGCCTTATTGTTTCTTCAATTGTTTCTATCCTGTTGCCCTCACTGTCTACCATCGTTTCGGCTTGAGTGTGGGTTTTTGACAGAAACTTTTTTATTTTTGACACGTCGTTTACGCTATCGACCTGTTCACAGAAGGTTTTCCAGGAGTTGCGTTTGGCGGTTCTTGTCATTTTGTTGTATTCTTTCTGCTTATCGTGGAAGTTGTCCCAGTATACTGTAGATTTCTTGCGTCGTGCTCTATTGTAAAGTTTCCGGACCTCTTTTCCTTTATTTCGAATCTCCCCTGTCATCCAGGGTTTTTCGAAGGCAGATTTCCTTTCTCGAAGAGGACAACTTTCTTCGAAGGACTTTACTATTGCTTCCGCTAAGTTATTGACATTTTTGTCTATATCGTCAGTGCTTAGGCTTTCATAGTTATGTTGCCCTAGCCTTTCTTTGAGTAATTTTCCGAATTTTATCCAGTTTGTTTTGGACTTGTTTCGAAAATATATGGGTTTCGGCGGTGGCCGTAGGATTTTAAACCTAATATATCTGTGGTCCGAGAAGGAATATTCATGTGAGACTCTCCATTCTTGTACCTCGTCTATTAGGTTCGCTGAACATATTGTTATGTCTAATACTTCTTCTCTAATTCTATTAACGAAGGTAGGTTCGTTGCCTATGTTAAGAGTAATTAGGTCGTTAGTATTAAGATAGTCTAAGAGGGTTTCACCCCTTTTGTTAGTATTAGTACTACCCCATGCAATGTGGTGTGAGTTAGCATCGCTACCAATCAGTACTTCGTTACCTGTTTCTTTTGCTCTTCTCACCAGTCGTTGCAGCTCCGCCGTTGGTGGTGGTATCGGCGAGTCAAATGGAAGGTAAACTGATGCCAGGTAAATGTTCCCATTCCCGTGCTTCAGTATGGTTGCATCCGGTGTTGACAACTCTGGAGAGAATAAAAAGCATAAATTTTTGTGACATATTATACAGGTTCTTGGTCGGGAACCTGTATTTGCATAGAATAATTGGTAATTTATGTGGTTTAATCCAGAGACCTTGTTATTAACAGTCCATGGTTCCTGGATTAGACCGATGTGTATATTACCTTTAACTAGTTTTTCCATCAGAGCCGTTGTTGCCGTCTCACTCCGATGGAGGTTTATTTGGATGACTTCAATCATTTTTCATCCAAAAGGCGATCTTCCTGGGAGTCAGATATCTTCTCCTCGACTCCCTCGCCGTTTTTGTTGGGTTTTTCTCCCTCGCTGGTCTTTTTGGCTTCTTCTTCTCCGATCCTCGCCTTCCCGATCTTGAAGTAGACAGCGTTTGACACATAGTGGGCTTTGCCTTTAGTCTTGGCCAGACTTGCCATTGAAGACCTGTCCAAGCCTAACACAAGGAGGGTCCCATCTTTGTTCTCCTCCCTGTGGAAGACTTCCCATTTCTTCACCAACAGTGTCTTGTTTTGCAGACCAAAGACTTCAAGCATGTCCTCTGTCGAAAAGTCGCTGCCCCAACCTCTAACGAAGACCGTAGCTTTTTGTAGGTGAGAGATGTCTCTTTTCCTCACAAGCTTTAATTTTATTGCCTCGTCCGTGGTGGCAATACTTGCTACTAAATTCTTGAGGACCTCTATGCTCTTTGAGGACTCGAACTCCAGCATTAAGAAATCCCCTTTGAATTCGCAGCTGTTTAGATCTATGGGCTCTCCTCCTTGCCGCAGGTGCTCCATGATCTTTTTGTTGACCGCATTCATCACCTCATCGTGCGTCTCCTTTTTTAGTTTACCGGATGCGCTACGTTCGTCGATTACTGCATAGCAGAGCTCGTCCCTGTAACGCTTTCTGGCAACCTTTGCATAAGATGGCGGCTCCTTACCGATTGTTGCTACTGCCTTCCTCTTACGAGAAGGCCGGGCGTTCCTTTTGGAATTCCCAGTCTTCTCGGAAGATTTCGGTGTAGCGCCCGTCAACTCGATATTAGAGCCAGCTTCGCCACCCTCACTCGATGGATTCTGTGGACAGCCTCCTTGACTAGGGGTCGTGCTTAGCCTTCTCTTGCTATCGGTCGACGTGAAGCTCTTTTTCTTCTTTGCAGGTTTGGCATTGGTCTGCTCCTCTGGAGACCTAATCCTCTTCGCCGCTTCCGAGGAAGTGGAGGGAAGGTCAGGCTTGTCCTTCAGGGCATCCCGTTCCTGCTTGATTTTGTTCCTCCGGTTCATCCTGGCCAGTTTTCGCCTTTGTGCCCCAGATAACTGCTTTCTTTTTGTTGTGAGCTTAGCAATGTCCTTGCTCACTTCTTCCACCATCCTATCGGCCTCTTCTCTCTTCCGGCATTCTAGGACGGTTATATCGGTCTTACCTTCTTGGTCAGACCCGGAGTTAGAATTCGAGTCCCCACCCGCCTCTGAAGGCTGGGTCAGGCTTTCGCCTCCCCGGTGGTGACTGAAGTCTACCTTATTTGTGCCTACTGGCTGAGTGCTTGTAGCAATACCCTCGACTACAGATGCCAAAGCACCCACATCTGTAGGAGATTTTTGCTCACGATCGCTGGATGACGACGGGGCGTGACTCGTGGGCAGATCAACGACACCCGCCGGTACTGAGTTATTTAGGCTCTGCACCGTAACTTTTATTCTTTCTTCTTTACTTTCCATCTTTTGTTTTTTGTTTTAGGGGAACACCCCCGTAGTCAGTTTTGGTCCGCGGGGCAAAAAGCCCTAAAGTGGGGTGATCAGACTATTCCTTTACCTCCAGGGTTTAGCTGATAGTAATGAGATAGTCTGATCATCCCACTTCCCCCTATCCGCCACCTGGGGACGCGCCCGGTAGGAGACTGACAAACTCCCTCGGGTGATTTGTGGTTAAGTTGTGTTAATTTCGTTTGTCACTTTGTGCCGATAAGCATGTTAGAATATACATCACAAAATTTATCTCCAATTTTAAAATATAGTCTCAGGTAAAGGCCGGTACATAAAAACTGCGTTAGAGAAATGCTTCTCTTTTGTGCTTAACGACAGTTTACTGTCGATTCTCACTATCAAAAGTTGGAAAACCACAATAAATAGTGGGAAGAGACATATTTTTCTGTCAACTATACTTGGGAAATCCCGAAGCCTATAAGCGAGAAGGTATTCCTAGGGACTTTGATTTTGAAATACCTTAAGGTGAGGGTGAGGAAGTACAAAAGAGGCTATTTAAACCAAGCGTCAAGGGAACTTATACTGGCAGGAATTCTTCAGCTGTGTAACCAATGTGACTAAAGACATCAACTGTACGGTATCTGCACCCACCACAAGTACGAGTAAGAAGGAATCAAACCCTCCTCACAGCCTATGGCAGCGAAGATGGTGTAGTCGACTGAAGAGCAACAGTCTCACTGAAATTCTCTTAGTTAAACCCGAAGCCTACAAGCGAGAAGGAGTTCCTAGGAAATTGGAAACACCTGAAGGTAGTGAGGAAGTACAAAAAATGCTATATAAACAAAGCCTCAAATGAACTTCTAGTTGAAGTTGAAGACACTAACATTTTCAATCAGATGCACTGAACAGCATCAGCTTGCTGCCAAGAAGCCGTAACGGCAGAAATGGAAAGTGAAAGTGGGAAGACGAAAGTCGTAACAAGATGTAAGGCTTCACAGGTTCTCAGTCGAAACAGAAACATTTTGTAGCGACGTTTCGATATATCAGTATTGTTGACAAAGCTGGTCTATCGCCAACTTAAGATCGTCTTTCTGCTAAACGTCGACGACGGTCTGGTCGTTAAATACGCCACGAATAAGGCAGTAGAGGAATAAGGGAGGAGGAACAGGGTTGCTTTTTTCTTTGGTCTGGTGCCTAATAATTGACTAATAATTTAAGTATCCCTTAACACAGAAAATATGAGGAAGTAGCTATCAGTACAACCAACATCGACATCACTCTATTCCATGAATCATCATAATAATAACAAGTTAAAACGATGTTAAGTTCGGCCCGACCGAACTTTTTATACCCTCCATTATGAGGATGACAATCAAAATATCTAAAATTAATGGGGGCTCCTAGGAGAAGACTCATATTATGATAGGACCTTAAACATACCGAAAAATACGTGAGAATAAGATGACTAAAATTCTCAAAATATCTAATATTGGGAATACCGTTATATGGGGCTGTAATAAAATGGATATCAATATCCAATGAAAATACAAATAAACAAATTTCCGCCAATTCGGTTGAAAAAACGTTTTCGAAATTCTCAAAATAATGACCTGGGTCAAAATTAATATTTTTAGTGCGGATATGTTGTGATACCGTTATGGGAACTCAAAATACCAAATTACAACCAATTTGTTTAAAAAACGTGCCAAAAAGTCGCCATATTGAAGGGAATCATGGTATTAGGGCTACCCTTAAACGTAGGTCAATAGTAAAAATTTTTAGTACAGAAATGTGCTATACAATGAGAACCGAAAATAGAAAATTACAGCCAAGTTGGTTGGAAAACGTACCGTTATATGGTGGCTACCCTGAAATTTGGTTAAATATTAATAATTTTTGGTACGGATATGTGTTATTCAATAAGAACCCTAAGTTCCAATTTATAGCCAATTCGGTGGATAAATGTGTCCAAAATCCCTAGAATGCTGAATACTGGGGTACCGATATATGGGGACTACCCTGAAACTTGTGTTAATATTAATTATTTTTGGTATGGAGATGTGCTACACCATAAGAACTCAAAATGCCAAATTAAAGCCAATTTGGTTGAAAACGTGTCCAAAATACAGAATATTGGGGTACCGAAACATCCTATGAATACTAGCAATGTCTGTGCAAATTTTCCGAGTTCTATTTTAAATATTGCAATCTGTATCGTGATTTCAACAGACGGACATGCCTAAGTCGACATAGAATTTATTCTGATTGGATAGAATTTTATTCTGTGGGTTCTCTTGTGAATATTTCGATGTGTTTCAAACTGAATGACGAATTTATATACACTGCACTTTATGGTGGAGGGTATAATAATCAGGTGACTAGTCTAAAGAGCAAACGGAATGTTGTCTTCGCGAAAAAAATATTCTTTTATCAAACTACCGTGAAGCTGGAATGAGGATATCATGAACCATTTATTGGTGTACCAGGCTTGGTCCTACGTTAGACTGTGGACGAAATGTCATAGGAAAATGCGTGAAATAATGGGTCTCATGCATAAAACGTGAGCTTGAGCTCGGACTCGATTTTTTGAGTAAAAGGTGCTTGTCGTATGCATAATAAAATTTGATGTATTTGCTTTTACTCACTTCTCACGTTTGATCTCTTCTTGCTCAGTTTGAACTTAGAAGTTAATGTTGGATGAGATTGTTCTCATTTTCATATGCATAAAAACAAGCTTTTGCTTACTATTGTGAGCTCTTGCTTAGCTTTTGTGGAGCATGCCTTTTATTTGACTCACGTACACTAAAAAGTAATCATGACTGAATATTATGAATAAATGAATATATGTAACGCCGCGAAATATTGGTCCTAGACCCACCTTTAATTATATCGATCGACATAACTCGACTAGCTGAGTGGATCTAGATATGTGTTTCCGTCTGTCCAATATAAATTGTAAACCAGATACAGGCCACAGTTATGGAGCAATTTTCACGAAATTTTGCATGTAGGATGGGTTCTGCCCATTGAAGACCCCTATTAACGCTGTGCCTTTATATGATCTTAAATACAAAATTTTAGATTTTTATTCCAATTTTTTTTTTTTTTTTTTTTTTTTTTTTGGACACTGAAAATTTTAATATTTCGGGGATGAAATGGACCAAAAACTTTATTTTTGTCTGATGTTCTGGTCGCTCCAGAGGTGGAAATTATGGCACAAACATCGCGAATTTTTACATGGAGAAGGGGATCGGGCCAAAGAATAAGTATGACTGTTTTGATAAAGATCGGTCAATATTTAGCTGGTCAAATGGTCCCTGTCTTTTGTGTGAAAAATGACAACATTTTTATTCTATATTGTATATATTTATCCCTGAAGGATATAGACCGGAGAGGTTGATAGTATATCCAAGAAGAGTGGTTGACCTTTAAATTGATACCAATTATATGGTCGTATGTACTCAGATGTGGGAGTTACACTTAAACATTTACAGGTCCTTACGTATTCATATATTATTTAGTAACCCATTACCACACTAGAGGGCGGAAATAAAGCGCTGGTCGCTTTGAAATTTTCCATGAGTATCCAAGTATGGTCAAGGACAACGCCTATCATTTTCGGTGATGATCTGATAAAAATATTGGGATGAAGTAGACCGAAAACTTAATTTGTTATTTGTTTTCGAGTCGATCAAACCACGGTGATCTGGACAAGTAATTAGAGGAGCTGTACTGAACATTAGTAATATTTGTTGACCTCTAATCGGTCAAGAGGGTGCAAATATCTCGAAATATTCCCCAAGCTCAGAATATAGAACCACACAAAGTTAGATTTACGTGGAAGTTGTATAGAGTATCATATGGTCGGCCCCGTCCGACTATACTTCTCGGCTCACTGTTTTTTTTTATATTTTTTCCCGTTATTTCTATTCTTCGACTCATGTTTCTTTTTTCTTATTTTCGTTAATTTTTTCTACTAAAAATTTAGATATATCGGCAGTTTATATTTTATTATTAGTATTTACAACTACTTCTAATTCACTTCCCCTTGACGATATATTTGTACTTCAATAACAATTAGAAGTTTGATCTCAATTTGCTCAAGTAATTGCAATTGGTTCCAACTCATTTTTATGCATACGAAATTGAGCACAAGCTGTTGCTGTTCGATCTAACTCAACTTACGAGCAATTGCTTACTTGACTCAACTCATCGCTTTTACTCGTTTTTATGCATTAGACCCAATGACACGAAGACCAGAGGTGAGTGCTGGACCTAAGAAACCATCTGCCCAACCATTTTGCTGCTGTCAATTCATCTAGTCAAGAAAGATATGAATATAATTATAGGGCATACTACAGGTCACTTAAGAATTAGATTTGTCACTTCCAATTAAGGAATCAATAAAAATGATTACTGGCGTGTTTTTTTACGAATGAGGATAGAACGAAAACAATCGAACATATACTCTGTAGTTGTTCAATGCTTAGGGGTAAAAGACATGGACTTTTTGGCATATTCTCTGACTTTTATCTCCAATATAGATCCCGTCAAACTCCAAATATGCTGAAATGTTCTACTTTCATACCTCCCATATTCTTCGCAACAGAAATTATAACTTGGCGCATCCTTCCACATAACAACCCATCTCCACTTGATTTTAGAAGATTTTATTGATGAAGCCACCTAACACAACTTTCAAAGTCTTTTGTTACAATTACACAGTCCATAAAAATCGCAGCTTGAGCGTTAAACGGATCGCTCATAATTCATTCATCTAAAAACAGTAAAAAACAATTGATATTATTTATTTTATTTATAAAGAAAATGTCAGGCGAATGAAAAAACAACAGCAACAGCAATAACGATGACGACGACGATCACTAAGCAAATCCCTTTACTTAGCAATAACTACCAAGCTATGGATGGCATGCCAATACAGTTGACACTTGGGCAATTCATTTGTTTCGCATCAGAGATACCTCCCGGTGTTATTTAATTATGGCGCTGATAACATTTTGCGTAGATGGTAGCAATTTTTCATCAAAAACAAAATAAAGTTATGGAGGAGCAGAAGTATCAGACGCATCGCCGAGGGACGGCAATGGTGTTGCAGAAATGTTTCGGAGTAACCCCTTTTTGGTAAATGGGGAGAGAGGATAAACCAGAACTTTGTAGAAGAAAAAAACTTTTTTGTTTTTTGCATAAACTGGTGGTAAAATGCAGAAGAATCAATGCAAACGTATCAATGTGTCAGTGAGTGTTTGTTTGTGTGTGTATCTTCACTATACAACTAAAAGTTGCCATAAATTTTCCAAAATGATAAATTATTTTTGCTTTTCAGAAAATAACAAAAAAAAAAACGCTAAAGTCTCCGTTCTTTTTTATGCCATTCTATGATATTTCTTATGGAGACACTGGACTCTTTTGTTACGTGCGATCAACTTCAACGACATCATCAAGCCACGTCGATGCTGAAGAAGATGAAGTTGAATGGACAGAACGGAAGCATTTCTTTGACCGGTAGAGAAAAAACAACTAAAATGGAAATATTTTAAAAGGAGTTGTGCATGGAAGTTATGGTATACGAATTAGAAATACACTATATGTGGTCCTATATAGACCACTTTCTTTAAAAATAACTGTTTATATCTTTCGCCATTGGGTAATGTGTACATTAAATTTATATTTGCAAGACTTCTCCAATGTTTGTCCTTCTCAGTGGGTTCAATACATTTTTGGGTTTGGAGATATTTTAATAGAAGAAGATAAGAGGAAGAAGATAATTTTAAATGATAATATGCCACTCTATCTCGACATTAGCATTTCTCCTCGACATTAGCATTTCTCCTCTTACATACAGATGGATCGAAGGTGGAAGATGACGCAGGTGCGGGAGTCTTCTGCGTTTCCAAAAAGAGATTCTAGTAATCATTTGACACTGAGATAGTTATTAGATATTCATGAGCGGTGTCTATATATGACGATAGCAAAGCCGCCCCAAAAGCAATCACGTCGTGGACTACAAACTCTAGGTAAATACCCAGGAGGTGGGTAAATACCAATTTCCGGGTATTTATTTTGGAATTACTATATTATATCGCTAATACAATACCTAACACCCTATTCTGTTATCAAATCGATTCAGAATGGATAGTTTTATAATATTAGGTTGGGGAAAAATACATTTCATAGAAGTCCTGCTCTCTATTTCCAAAAAAAAAAAAAAAAAAAAAACCAGTAAGGAAAGTAGTAAAGTCAGACAGGGCCGACTATATGATACCCTTCACCACTTTGGGTATATTCAATATGTGATATTTATCTATATCTGTACCGATTAACATCAATCCCTACACATGTCATTCTGCAAAATATGCTAAATTTTGTAAACCGATTTAAAGCAAACTTTACACACGCTATTCGGTATGCTGCACTGTTTATAGTTTCATCTCAATCAGACACACATTGATTATTTGTTGTACAATTAATATGAATAAGTCGAAATTATATATAGAAGCTATGCTATATCTATATCTGAACCGATTTCAAGGAAACTTATCAGAGATTAATTATACCTTACACAACTATGTTGTCAGGGTATTATAGCTTTGTGCAGCCCCAAGAGTTTGTAATGCCGCGAAATATTAATCCCAGACCCACCTTTAAGTATACCGATCGTCATATCTCGACTACCTGAGTCGATCTAGACATGTGTGTCCGTCCGTTTGTCCGTCTGTCCATTATAATTTGTAAACACGATACAGGCCACAGTTATGGACCAATCTTCACGATATTTTGCGTGTAGGAAGGGTCCTATTGTTTTTGGTAAAGATCGGTTAATATTTAGGGGATGAAATGGACGAAATACTAAATTTTTGTCGGTTTTTCTGGCCGCTCCAGAGGCCGCAATTATGGCCCGAACACCGTGAAATTTTACATGGAGAAGGGGATGGGGCCAAAGAATAAACATACCTGATTTGATATTTAGCGTGTCAAATGGACCCTGACTTTTGTGTGAAAAATGACAAAATTTGTATTCTATGGCGTATATATTTACTCCTAAAGGACATAGACCCGAGAAGTTGATAGTATATTCAAGAGGAGTGGCTGACCTTTATATTGATACCAATTATATTGTCGTATGTTCTCGGATGTGGGAGTTACTCTTAAATATTTGCAGGTGCTTACGTATTCATATATTATATAGTAACACTTGCCACTCTAGAGGGCGGAAATATAACGCTGATCGATTTGAAATTCTCCATGGGGTCCCAGTTATGACCAAGGACAGCGCTTGTAATTTTCGATGATGATCAGATAATAATTTTGGGATGAAGTGGACCGAAAACTTAATTTTTGCAATTTTTCGAATCGATATATAGACCACAGTTATAAGCCGATCATCACCATACAACCCACGCTGAAGTCAATCTGTACAAGTAATAAAAAGGGCTGTACTGAATATTAGTAATATTTGAAAAATATGTCAGTGTGTTGACCTCTAATCGGGAAAGAGGGTGCAAATGCCACGAAATATTTCCCAGGCTCGGAGTAAACCTCTTTAGAAAGTTAGAACACCGTCGTAGTTGTGTAGGGTATCGTATGGTCGGCCCCGTCCGACTATACTGCTCCGCTCACTGGTTTATATAAACTTCAGTACGTTGTGTCAATCGGCCTAGCTAAAGATATTTAGTGCACCATTTACCTAAAATCGGGCGAAACTATATATGGGAGCTATATCTAAATCTGATCCGATTTCCACGAAAATTGGCACATCATTCTAGACTTAATTCAGTACGCTATGAAAAAATTCGTGCATATCGAATGATTTGAAGGGTCTAAACTCCGTAAATCGGACAAAAATATATATGGGAGCTATATCTAAATCTGAACCGATTTTTCCCAATTTCAATAGGATTCGTCCTTGGGCCAAATAAATGAGCTGTACCAAATTTCAGCCAAATCGGATTATAAATGCGACCTGTACTTTGTTTACAATTTAACATCAACAGACGGACGGACGGACGGACATGCATAAATCGACTCAGAAAGTGATTCTATGCATATTCTCAAAAGGAACCATAGGTCTATCTCGATTATGTTTGCCTGTTACAAACATATGCACAAAGACATAATACCCTGTACCACAGTGTGGTGAAGGGTATAATTAGTAGTCGATTTTAACAATCTTCCCTAGATACACATTTTTTATCACAATAATTGCTTGGTGCCGGACTGTATGGCGGATTCATTTAAACTTCCCATCCAAGCTCTCGAAGTTTCTGGCGAGTCCCTGTAGATGTGCGTGGCCTAGCATTGTCCTGGTGGAACACGACACCTCTACTGTTGGTCAATTCTGGCCGTTTCTGGTCAATTGCTATCTTCAAACGGCCCAGTTGTCGAGAGTAGAAATCAGAATTTAGCGTTTGGCCACATGAAAACAACTCGTAATAAATAATCCCATTCCAGTCCCGCCAAATGCATAACAAAACTTTCCTGACCATTAGCCTTGGTTTGGCCACCGTTTGAGGTGCTTTACCACTCTTTGACCACGATCGTTTTCGAAAAGGGTTATCGTATGTGATCCATTTCTCATCCCCAATCACCATCCGTTTAAGAAATGGGTATATCTCATTCCGTTTGGCCAAGGCTTCGCAGATGGAAATTCCATCCATCCTATATTTTTCTGTTAATTGGTGTGGCACCCAAACATCGAACTTCTTTTTGAATCCAGCTTTGTTGATTTTTAGCTCCTGGGTGATGTTACGACTGCTACCATGCCCATATTTTAAATTTTCGGTTGGATGACATGCTAACCAATGAAATTCAAGATGCCAAATTACAATTCGTTTAAAATACGTACCCAATTAAGGAATACTGGTGGCACCGTGGGATATTTGGGGCTATACCAAAAGTGGACCGATGTATCCCATTTTCGATCCCAAACATCCTAGGAATAGTAGGAATGTATGCACAAACATTTATCAAAATCCTAACAATAACTACTAGAGCTCCATCGTGATTTCAATGCAAATTAAAAGAGCAGTCGCGGACAATCAGCGGAAGAGGCCTGGGGGGAAATAATCGAGTGCCCATGATCCGAGGATTAACGAGGCGAAAATGGCCGTTCTAAAAAAGGTCATTGATCATTTCCTTCCTAAAGTGACCCCTGCTGCGGAGTTAGGAGACTTTATGCCCATCGGTGTTTTACGGAGTGTAGTCAGGATAACGATTGTATTCGACCGGAGACTTGTTGGTAACTGGGCGCATTACAAGTTTTTCAGGCTTATTTGCCGAGTCCTTACCATGGTCCAAAGCTAAGCAATGACTAGCATCAAATAATCGAATTCAGCTAGGAGGAATGCTAGTAGAAAGACGTCCACGACGCAACGCCCTTCTGAACAAACCAGGATCATGACAATAGAGCAGTTGTTGCTGGATAACACCAAGGTGGCGAACACGAAGCAGGACACTGCTTCGAATTCTGCTGCAGCTAGAATTATGGGAACCAAACCGGCGGCTGTGAAGATGATGCGGTGTACGTATGAGCAGAAACATGCTGCAAAGAGACCCACGCAGACGCTTAATGCACGGAAAACGGCTTCGTTTGCGTCGGTTACGTCGAGGAAGTCCCCTGTAAGGAGTCGGTAAGGAACTGGCGAAAACCAATTACCACGTTGACGGACAGTAGAAACAAGTGAAATTCGAAAATTGAATTTCATTTCACTAGGCTTCTACTTGTACGCTGGTAAATTCACATTTGTGCGGCTATTGCCGTCATGTCACATAGTGAACTTGAACTTGACGGCTATAGACGCAACTGTCCGTCAACGTGTTAAAAAGTATAAGTAATATCAGTATGTGCAATATTTTAAAGCTCTATCTTAAAAATCGGAAACTCTCTCACGATTTCAACCGATTGAGAGACACGTGAACAGATACGACTGCATCATCATAAACGTGGCCGACTCTCAAAGAGGAAGGCCACACAAAAACGACATTAGCGCCACAAAAGAATGATACCATGATGATCACGTGACATCCTTGGACATTCAATTCGTCAGTATACATTTGATATTGCTCTCGTTGGATCTGGAAACATTTGAACATCGCCTATATTAGTGTTCTAAATATATAAGATTGCCACAGAATATGATTCTTGGATCTATGCGTATGAGGCCAAAAACAACAGCAATCGATTATGTGAATCGACAAAAAGTGTTCGTGGAAGAAACGCTTCGAAGCAAATGGTCGAAGTTTTGAACAACGTAGGAAGTCAATTTTTAGTGGTACACCACAATTTGTTTCCTTGAAGAGAAATTCGAAATCGACAGCAAATATGCTTCTCAAACTTTGAAAACGTTTTTCTCGAAAGAGTGTTTTTTACTAATGGCTGGCATCGAAAAAATGGGATTTTCCGAAAAATATGTGCGCCATTTTGTTAATTTTTGTTGGAATTTAATAATCCTAGTTCATACCAGAGCCAGGAATGTATACTTTCGAATAGGATGTTCCAGTGATCGGAAATCAATTCCTTTCAATCCTTTTAGCTTTCAAGTACGTGCGTTTGTCAGCCGATTGAAAATCGTAAAACTTTAAAATCGAGAATGGGAATCGCCTTAAAGCATGCTGGGAAATACTTCTAAAAGTATCGAATTATTCTCCGAAAATATTGAACGGTGAAAAAAACCTTTGCACTAATTTGTCGATAGAGGTCCATGTTTCGACTGAGCCCCCATCTAAGTTCACACCTCATTGTCGGTATTATAAGGTTTTAATCGCAGTTCCCCCTAAACTGGCTGTAATTTGGTTTCCGGTTTTTTTAATTCGGTTAGTTAAAATTCCTAGTCCAGTTTCTAACCTAATTGTCTATATTCTCTAGCAGACAATTTACATTCCCTAGGTTGGAGTATTGTGTTTTTGTAATTTTTGCAGTCAGCGTATACCTTATATAGAGTACTTCAATAACTCCACGGTCATTGAATTCATTCGGCTGCAATTCTTTTGTTTTGAATTATTTGTATATACATTTTTTGTTGTTGTTTTCTTTTTCTTTGTGTCTGTCCAATTTGATTTTCAAGGTTTTCGCACATTCAGGACCTCAATATCCATATATTTGTGTGAGTGTGTCTCTCTGTTTATTTGTATGTTGTTGTCTTTACAATTATTCAGGCATTTCATGGCTACTTGTTGGCTGCCAGGGCAGTTGAGATGAATGACTGCCTAAGACGTTATGGTTATGGTTGTAGTTGTTGTTTTTGTTCTTCCTTTGCTCCGTTGGATGGTTGGCGATTGATTAAGTGATCTCGCACCTTATTACAGTAATAATTTATGACTTTAAAACACGATATGTATAACAGAAATTCCACAAGGACATACAATGAGAAATGAAATGATATGTAGTAGAGTCATAAATGTTCAAAACCAAAAAGGAATGGAAATGAAATCATTGTCAACAGGAAAGGTAAAGAAATAAATTTGCAGGAAAATGCTTATGAGTTGCAGTAAAATTGTATTTTTGGAAATATTTTTATACCCTTCACCACACTGTGGTACAGGGTATTATGTCTTTGTGCATATGTTTGCAACAGGCAAAAGGAAACGAGATAGACACATGGTTCCTCTTGAGAATATGCATAGAATCACTTTCTAAGTCGACATATGCATATACGTCCGTCCGTCTGTCTGTCATTTATTTGGACCAAGGACGAACCCTATTGAAATTGGGAAAAATCGGTTCAGATTTAGATATGGCTCCCATATATATTTTCGTCCCAGTTCCCTATATACCTTCCGATTTGCACCAAAGTTAGCAAAGTGTACTGAATTGAGTCTAGAATGATGTGTGTAAAATTTCCTGGAAATCGGTTCAGATTTAGATATAGCTCCCATATATAGTTTCGCCCGATTTTAGGTAAATGGTTTAACAAAGTCCCTATTTATCTTTCGAGTTCCACGAAATTTGGCATAGCGTACTGACTTGCGTCTAGAATTAGGTATGTAAAATTTCTTGAAAATCGGTTCAGATTTAGATGTAGCTCCTATATATATATATATATGTTCGACCGATTTAAGGTAAATGGTGTACGAAAGTCCCTATATATCTTTCGTTTTGCACCAAATTTGGCATAGCGTACTGAATTGAGTCTTGAATGCTGTATGTAAAATTTCTTGAAAATCTGTTCGGATTTAGATATAGCTGCCATATATATGTTCGACCGATTTAATTTAAATGGTGTACCAAAGTCCCTATATATCTTTCGATTAGCAGGAAATTTGGCATAGCGTATAAGATGTGCCAAGATTTGCTGAAATCTGTTCGGATTTAGATATAGCTCCGATATATATTTTCTTCTGATTTTAAATAAATGTTGAACCAAAGACTCAAAGTTAGGCCGATTGACACAAAATTTTGCACACGTCCGACTTTACTACTTTCCTTTCTCGTTTTTATTTGGAAAAATCAAACTGTTTGCATTATGTCCCACTCTCATATTTAGGTGGGACCTTTATTATCATTTTTTGTGTAGATGTCAAAACATGAACCTATAATGATAAGTTTCTGCGAATATGTATGACCACTTTCTAATTCCCAAAACGCCAAATTAGAACTACGTCGGTTAGAAAATTCGTCCAAACCCCCCCAAATACCGAAAACTGTGAGACTTTTATATGCACATGCATGGATCTGATAATTTTCTGCATAGATATATAATAGCCTCCAAACTCAAAATATCGAAAACTGGGCGGAACCTTATTATGGGTCTATGTCAAAATACGGATCTATAATGTTCATTTGTGCATATACTTAAATCAGTCTCCAAATCCCCGGACTCCCAAATTACAGTCCTGTTGAATGGAAATAAGACCCAAACTTTTCAAAATATCAAAATTTGGGCGGTACCGTTATATAGGAGCTACACCAATGCACGTGAACCGATTACCCCATTTGCTATACCAACCGTCCTAAGAATAAAGGTAATGTAAAATTTAATATACATTCCACCTAATGGTGGTAGGTATAAAATTTCGCCAAACGTACCCACATACGATACAATTTGAGTCCAAATAGAATATCGATTAACTTCGATTTCAATATAGCTATATATGTCCTTTATCTATCGATCGAGATAGTCAACATTTCGAATTCCGCATTTTGAAATTTATAGCGCTTCTTTTGTATTGTGAGATAATATAAAAAAACTAATTCCCTTTTCGTCATTTTTTTACTTATTACTACGTAAAATAAAAATTAAATTAATAAAATTTAAATTATATTGTAAATACCGTTATACTGAAACAAACCCGTTCTAATTTGTCTTCAAATTAATTACAATTTCCGTTCTATGGCCAAATCAATGCAGACACTCATATTTTATATGTCACTTTCCATTATTGGTATCGATTTCACCAAGGACAACTTCACCTGATTCTGTTTTCAATTTCAGTTTTTAATTTTTTCAACTACAAACGAATCAGAAAGAAATCAAACACCAATTAAATTGGCCAACTAAGCCAATGTGACACCTCATGTGCCGCGGTCAATTAACATAATTCTGTCTAGAAATCTAGACGTACAAGATAAAAACGACAAGTTTATTAAATATTAGTTACTGTCCCAATGGAATAATCACAATGTTTATCCGTTGGCCGGCAATATACATACATATATGGACATACGAACACATGTGAATGGTTGGATGGATCAGTCGATCTATCGGGCGATCGTTACATGTTACATGAATGACGAAGTGAATGAATGAATGCATAATTTGGAAAGCAATAAACGAATTAATTAATGTCAACAACTTTTAATATGAAATTGTTAAATACATCAGCCAGAAACACAAATCAGCCACAGCATCAGTCGTGTAATGTCAAACAAACGAACAAACAAACGGTGGCTTGCAACACGAACTAACTGACTGACTGGTAGCACCATGGTAACAGCAAACAAACACACGAGTTATCATTTGCTGCAAAATGAATGGTAATTGTCAATGAAGTATGAACACAAAAAATAGCAACAACAACAAAAAATTTGCAATAATGGCCATTAAGATTCATTAGCAAAAAATTAAAAAAAAAAACATTTAATAACATTCGCATACAGTTATTGCGTGTGTGTATGTGGAAATACATATACGAAGTACATTGAGACCGGCGTTGATATCAAATCAAAACAAATAAAACATCGCTAAAATATTTGATTGGATTTCGATAAAAACAATTCTTGGTGTTGTTGTTGATGACGATGTTGTTGTAACTCTGATCAGGGCAACAGCAACAATGCTGATATAATATTTACAAACACCAAATTACAGCCAATTCCGATTAAAAATGTGCGAAACATCCCAAAAATACCGAATTTTGGGGGTACCGTTATATAGGCGCTACCCGGAAACTTGACTCAATATTAATAATTTTTATTAGGAAGATTGTTTATAACCGGAAAATACAGAATAACAAATTACAGCCAATTCCGATGAATGATGTGCATAACATACTATAACCAGTGAACGGAGCAGTATATATGATATATACCCTACACAACTTCCACGAAAATCTAGCTTTCTGTGGTTCTATATTCTATATTGGGCAACATTTCGCGATAGTTGCATCCTCAACATCACCTCCTTCTTACACTCACATATTTTCAGAATATTACTAATACACAGTACAGCTTTTCTAATAACTTGTTCAGATTAAATTCACCGTGGGTTGTGTTCTGATGTACACCTTTCAATTGTGGCATATAGATCGATTTGAAAAAAAAAAAAAAAACATAAAAAATTAAGTTTTCGGTCCACTTCATCCCAATATTATACAATATGAATACGTAGGCACCTGTAAATATTTAAGTGTAACTCTCACATCCGAGTACATAGGACAATGTAATTGGTATTAATTTAAAGGTCAACCACTCCTCTTGGATATACTATCAACTTCTTCTATGTACTTCAGGGGTAAATATATACGCCATAAAATAAAAAAATTTGTAATTTTTCACACAAAAGTCAGGGTGATTTGACCCGCTAAATATTAACCGATCTTTATAAAAACAGGCATGCTTATTCTTTAGCCCGATCCCAATCTCCTTATAAAATTTCGCGATGTCCGTGCTATAATTGCGGCCTCTGGAGCGACCAGAAAAACCTACAAAAATTAAGTATTTGATCCATTTCATCCCCTAAATATTAACCGATCTTTACCAAAAATAGAGGTCTTCATTAGCCAGAACCCATCCTACATGCAAAATTTCGTGAAGATTGGTCCATAACTGTGGCCTGTATCGTGTTTACAAATTATAATGGAAAGACGGACGGACGGATACACATGTCTAGATCGACTCAGCTACTCGAGATATGATGATCGGTATACTTAAAGGTGGGTCTAGGACCAATATTTCGCGGCGTTACAAATTCTTGGGGCTGCACAAAGCTATAATACCCTGACAGCATAGTTGTGTAGGGTATAAATATTGAATATGGGGGTATGGTCGTATGGAGGCTATCCCGAAACTTCAATATGAATAATTTTTAGTAGGAAGGTTCGCTTTACATTGAAAATCCAAACTACTAATTCAAACCACTTCGGTTAAAAATCGTGCCCAAAATACCGAATATTGGGGGGTACCACTATATGTGGGCTACACCAAAACGTGGTCCGATATATCCCATTTACAATACTAAACATATCAGAAATACTAGCAATATCTGTGGAAAATTTCAGAGCCCTATGGCGATTCCAGAGGGACATGTATAAATCAACATATACTTTTATTCTGATACTAGCATATGCCCGCAACTTCGTTAGCGAATGTAGGAAATATTTAAACATGTGTTATTTTTTATTATATTTTCAATTTATTTTATTTTCAAACCAAACTGCATATGTCAGAAAAAACAATCCACACATTAATATCGACCATAAATAAAATTTGAGTACCATTTAGTACTAAATTTCATGATTCAAACTCTAAAGGTTAACCCAAATCCAAATTTTCCATTTAGCACACATTATTTCCATAAATAACTGCCTACACCCCCACAGAGATACTAAATCCAAGTTTCAGGATTCCAACTCTATTGGTTAACCCACAGTTTAAATTGTACCAAATTTAGTACACAGTAGTACGAATTTCCAAAACTTCCTACATACCCCAATCCTACACCTCCACAGTGTTCCTAAATCAAAATTTCAGGATTCCAACTCTTTCGGTTCACCCACAAATCAAATCGTACTAAATTTAGTACATAGTACCAATTTCCAATCCTTCCTACATACCCCAATCCTACACTTATACAGTGATACTAAATCAAAATTTCGGGATTCCACTTCTATTGCTTTACCCAAAATTCAAATTGTACCAATCTTACACCTCAACAGTGATCCTGACTCCAAATTTCATGATTCTAGCTCTATTGGTTCTTCTAAAATTCAAATTTTACCAAATTTAGTGCTGTTTAGTACACATAAGTATTATTTTCTTAAACTGAATCCTGTCCCCAATCCCACACCCCTACAGTGATCCTAACTTCAAATTTCATTGTTTCCGCTCTATCGGTTCACCCAAATCCAAACTGTACCGATTATAGTACGATTTAGTACTTTTTGTACACACAAGTAACAAATTTCTAAAATACGTTCATATCCCAATCCTGCACTCCGACGGTACATTTAATTT